>NC_060170.1:7603448-7610581 GCF_021292245.1 Micropterus dolomieu
CAGTTGCGCAACTGGAAAAAAACAGTATATAAGCCTGCTCATGAAGATCCTTTTGAAGAAGTCACAGAAAAATAACTAAGAAGCAGGATTTTGTTTGACGGAGATCCTCTGTGCTCAGACTTTGATCTTCTGTGAGGTTTTTTTGGACGCATCCAGGATGTAAACCTTCAGATGTGAAAGAATCATATTTCATATTAACAATAGAAATGATAACTTCTAATGCGAAAGGGAACGCTCATAGTGACAAATCCACCGAGAACCAAAACCAACTCTGCAGCTCTTCTTTAGCTTCTTTTAGCTCCTTGTTTTGGTTTCGCCGCGTTTCCAGCAGCAGTAGGAAGCTACTTCCATCAGAAAAGCTCTGACTAACCCACTGTACACTACCTGCCGAGCATCAAACAACAGACGGACACAGTTAGCAACTAGCTGGTGAACATAGAGGAGCATTTAGCAGCTAAAGAGCTAAAGAGTTATTTCCCTCAGTAGTGTTGTAGTACTCAAGACCAGTCTTGGTCTTGAGAACTGTCTTAAGACCACATATTGATGGTCTTGGTCTTGTCTTGGACTCGACCGCATTTGTACTCGGTCTTGTCTCGGTCTCGGGATTTTATTTCCAGACCAGTCAAGACCATAACTTTGGGAATATCAGTAAACTGCTTTTGCATTGTCTGATTTATTTGTTAACATCCTGACTTTGATTGGATGTAAAACGTATTGCTTCAAATGCAGCCAATAACCCTAATTAAAAATGTGTTGTTCCTGTTAACGACTGTCACCCCTCCCCGCGATGGTAAGCATGGAAAAGGAGCATTGAATAAAGATGCTGATTGTTGATTTCACCTCTTAGTGTTTGCATGTGGGCGTTTTTATGGGAATCTGGATCTTTCTGATCAATTTGAGAAGTACCTATGATCACGTTTCACATTTTACTGTGTGTTTTACATGTAATGTGGGGAACTGGTCTTGGTCTTGTCTCAGTCTCGCCCTCCCTCGGTATTGGTCTCGACTTGGTCTCAGCCCCTAAAAGTCTAGGTCTTGTCTCGGTCTCGATAAATCCTGGTCTTGGTCTTGACTTGGTCTCGGTTTGGTGCGGTCTTGACTACAACACTATCCCTCAGGAGCTGGATTGGACGTCCATTCATTGGGTGGACACAAACACCACTTCAATGGGATGATCATGCCGTTGACCCCGACAACTTCGTTTGGTGATAAAATTACAGAACTTGTGTTATTCAGCATGTTGTGGAGCTCTTCTTCCAAAATAATCAGGTAATGCAGCCTTAAAGCTGCATTAAAGCTGCATTACCTGATTATTTTGGAAGAAGAGCCAAGTTTACACCAACTTGATACCTGACAAACCGCAGCCGTCTTTTGAACTGAGCCAGTCTGTCAACGCAGTGTGGGTGAAAGTTTTACGGTAGCCAGCTATGGCTGTGCAGTGAGTAAACCTCACTTCCCGACGCCTTAACAGACGCACTAGCGACCAATACTAGGGCCCATGGGTTTTAGCCTCCTCGCTAGCGCATCCGACTCCCATAAACGAGGCTGCCGGTTCGAGTCAGGACCGTGCAGTACAACTCAGGGGCGGTCACGCAAGCAAAACTAAAGCAAGCAAAAAATTTGAACCTGGCTCAAATTTGGTTCAATGCAACGTGATGTCATCTGGCTAGGTGGTGCATTACCAATCAAGTATGCAAGCGCACATTCCTGGTTGATTACTTAGTATTTCTACTGTTTACGTCCTGCCTGTGAGTATTATAAACCGTTGTGCAGTGTTTTGGTGTCTGATAAGCCTTTAAATGCATTCATCTGTCACTTCAGCTGGACTTATCATACCTCCTGTCTCATTGGCAACTTCAGCAACACGCCCCCAACAAAGCAGCCCCCTGCTCCCGATATGTCATTTACCTAACCGTTTCTGGTAACATCTTCAAATTGCTTAAGAGTTTCATTTCATCACTTTCAGTTCTGTGAATGTGTAATGCGCTGATGTCAATATCATGTAATTTTTTAGACAAAGGTTAACCCCCCTTTAGAAAGAATATGCGGTATATAAACATTTATAAAAGGTTTATAACAAACTATAATGTCAATGTAAACATATATAAGGCTTTTTTATTTTTATTCGTTTAAAGTAAAGCTTCCTTAACTGGACTTCGGTAAATAAACAGAATAAATGACAATATGGTAAAATACAGTTGTAACACGTGTCTTGAAAGGAGAAGTTAGTTGAAAATACTGCACATTAATAAACTCTTATAAATCTGGTTATACCTAAATTATTTATTTTATATTTATAAATAATATCAAGAGGGGTTAAAGTGTAACCAAAAAAAGCTGCAGCCTTTATGTGGGTCATTAGTTATGTAACAGCAACATCAAACATGCAAGAAAGCAAGGGTTAGAAAAGAAACAAAAAGAGAAGCACGCTAAACTTCCTACATTTTCTCTCTGCTCCTTCTTATACCTGTGAAGGCCGTACGAATGCCGGTTACCTTCACCAGATGACAGCTCATCAAGATGATCGACAGAACCTGACCGACTGAGTGGGAGGATGGAGATGCAAACAACACATTTAAATGATTTATCAGTTTTTCCTATATAGCCCAAAATCGCAAATTTGCCTCAGAGCTCTTTAAACAAGACCTCAGGCTGACTTGATCCCCTCCTATCTGAAGATCTCTGATTGGATGGCATCTCACATATCTGAGATGCCAACAGCGAGTCTAACAATGCCAGAAACATCACCAGGGGATTGACTTCTATTTTAAAAATCTATTAGACTTGTTAAGTTTTTCATGTGGCTGCTGATTTGTAGACTCCAATGGCCAGAGTGAGAATGACGTTGGCAGGGAAAAGGTTGGCTTCCTGCCCTTCCTGTTGTCTCAGTTTGACAGCTCCTAACAGGAGGAGACAGTTGAGGTCAAGCCTCTGTGCTGTTTCATGTCGCTGTGAAGACACAAGACTATAATGACGCTTAATGCGATCAGATTATCATCAGGGAAGCATCTATTGTTTCAAATCTATTTCCATTGCAGATGCGTCGCATTGTGATGCAGGAGTCAGATTTTTCTCTCAATTCAACCTGAATGTGTGCTCCTCTTTGTGATGTTTTTGTGTTGGAACAATTTTACTAGTTAATCGAAGTCGGGGCAGAAATTGTTAACCTAACATCAGAGCAGTTTTAAAGACAAGTCTTTAAATACAAATCTTTCATGTCTCTGAATGCTGACCATTAAAATTACACAGCATTTGAACAGTGTGGTGTCAAAGCTGATTGGTGTTGGTCTCGACACTGAGCTCAATGAACAGATCAAACATCAACCAGATTTGACCAACACACTGTACCGTTTTGAATTCACAGTTTCTACCATAAATTAGATTTACTGAGTTGGACTAAATAATTTATCGTCACTGCACTCAAAGCATAATATTGGCTTGTTAATCACGATGACTTCCACAGATAGACTGCATAAAAGAAGTGGACCCTTCCACCGTTACGTCACCCGCTGGGTTTTGGACTACCATTTGGAAGCCATGTTGATTTTCTGGAACCAGATGTGATCATATTTGGACAAAAGGTCGGAGCAGGGGAGATATACGCATTGCTACCCTTGACAGGTCGCTATAGTAGCACCTTGTCAATCTCAAGTACCCAGTTCGTCTATTTTCCTCTAAATGGGACCATAACTTACTCAAAAAACATCAGGCTGTATTAAAGAAGACTTAAACTAGCAAGTGAGACCATAAACCCATTAGGAAAGTGTTCACTGAGATAATAAATCAGGTGAGAAGTAGGGTCTTTTTGTCAAAGACTTCTATACGATCTGACTTCTTTTTGCAACCGGTGGACTCGCCCCATTGGCTCCAGCCCCCGCGACCCTGTACGCAGGATAAGCGGTTGACGATGGATGGATGGATGGACTCGCCCCCTGCTGGTCGATAGAAAGAATGGAGGTTTAAGGCACTTCGGTATGGACATAGTTATAGTATTGTCAAGTCAAGTCTATGACGTGCAACAAAGGTAAAATCAAACCAGGGGCATTGCATTTACACGATGACCACTATGCCCCCACTATGACGGTTATATGTGTGGCTGTATGTAAGCATGTTTATGTTAAATTATAAGTTATTATTGTATGCTAAAATGTTTTTAATGTGGACTCTTAGAAGATTAGCCAATGAGCTAAAAGAGATAAAATCCATGACAGTATACTTACACAATACTGTAGTGCTAAATCTGAAAGCTAAAAGGTAAGATGCCAATAATTTTAAGTAGCAAAGAAACTGAATCTCTGCTTCTGATTTATTCACCAACTAAATTTCTTTGAAGGGAAATAATCTTAATCCTGTCTCATCATCTCATCAACCAGTCAAATTAAAAGCACCTAATTTGAAATTAACATTTAGAATTGCAGATTTTTATTAGCAGATAAATGGTATCATTACTTTGCCTGTAAAGTGCGTCCTAACATGATTTACCAATCAATACAAGCCGACTGTGGCCCGGATCACTAGTAAGAGCAGAATGACCTTTTGTTCTGACACAGTCTCATTAGGTGAAAGATTCATCTGTAGGCCTGAAAAGAAAAGAAAACATCCAGAAATCCAACCTGTCTGCCTGCTTTCCTGACTGTCCGGTAATGATCCTTGCGATCCCAGCAGACACCTGTCCTGACCAGCAGTCCACAGGTCCATGGGCTGCTGCACCACATCACGACTTCCCTCAGAACCAGGCCAGAAACCTCACGATCCAAAAACCCATCAATGACCCTCCAGAGCTCCCACTCCCCTCGTCACAGATTGGCCGAACCCCCTGCCTACGCTCTGCTCATGCATATTTACTTTACCAGCTGTGTCAACAACAAGGAACAACACCAGAAAAAATTAACTTTTTCTGGAAAAAATGGTAAATGGGTTTCCAGAAGCTCAGCAGGTCTGTTTATGTCTGCGAAAGGTGAAGTGAAACCTCAGTGTCAAACCTCCACAACAACAACACTGCAAGACTGGGATGTTCAGACTTTCACACCGTCAAACAGAAAATGAAAGCGAAATGTGAAGCAATTTCAAAGGGACTTCCCTCATTAACTACAGGAGGGAATAACCTCGATCCACAGGCCGAATTCTAACATACATAACGTCAGTGTTTGCTCTAACAACTTTGACAGGTAATCAGCCATTATCCGAAGCATAAACAGCCTTGTCGCATTCAGTTGGTTGAATACTGACACTGACATGTGAGTTGCAATTATTCACGTTCTGAGTCAGCTTAAAAAAACATAGCATTTCTTGTCTGTGTTTTTAAGGATTGGCTGCAGCAACACTGACAGACGTATTCCAAGCACCATCACATTTATCTGCACAGAAACAGAAACAGCAACAATAAACAATTGAGTACTATTTGAGTGAGAATACTGATATTAGTTTATATGTCATATGTGAGATATGGGTGTGGTGTGGTGGTGTGGTGGTGTGGCGGTGTGTGTGTGTGTGTGTGTGTGTGTGTGTGTGAATGCAAAAATGCATTCTGGGAAATATAGTAAATAAAGAAAACACAAGGCAGGTGGAGGGAAAACTGGTTTACCTGAAGAACAACTTAAAATAACAAACAACGTGACCATCAAGGATCAGTGAGATTGGACTTTCAAGTATCCAAGGAGAGATTTTATTTTTACATTTACAAGCGCCTTGTTTCTGCTGAACTGGAAAAAAAAACCCTGCATGAGAGTGTTTCCCAGAGACAGAGACAAGAAGAGGCTTCCCATTCACACCCAGTGAAGCAGCACCGGCCTGAGCTGCCTCCTCTAACAGCCTCTGGATTTATTCCCTGCCATTATTTCAGCCAGCAGAGCCATTCGGGTGCTCCTCCGAGGTCCTGGCATTTAAAAATGCGTTCTCATGCCAACTGCAGCCAACTGGGAGATCACTGGGAGAGCAGCTCCGCTCTGAGGCAACCTGACAACCGTCACCAAGGCTCAGAGAGAAAGAAATCCACCTCTCCCTGTTTGTTTTGAAAACGGTACTTAGGAAACATTATTCCCTGACAGTATTATTTTTTATTGATTGATCCATGACATTCATTTGATTCACTTGAAGTCAGCGTGTGTTTGTTGTTTCTTTAAGTTGTGTCTTTTTGAAGTGAGCTATTTCTGTCAGCACCACGGGCTTCTTACCTGACCTGCACTAATGAATGGATGCATCTGTGCTTTCAGGCATTTACATTGCTGCCTCTACTGTCACAACACAAAGCTAACTTAACAACATGTAAAGTTTTATTTACTTTAAAATGTTTCCACTTTGGGACTCAAACATGTATTTAAAGGCTTTTTTTGCTAAGTTTAGAGGGGAAGTGTCTCTTTGGAGCAACTGATAACTCACAGACATCTGAATGGGACATGGTTTAGGGTTTATTTTATTTCAATCATGTATTTTATCATGTGTTTTTTATATAAAATCAAAACATGAAAAGTAACAAGTAACTGTAGCTGTCAAATAAATGCAGAGAAGTAAAATGCACATCATTATACTCATAGTGGTAACGTAATGTAGTGGTAGTACATATGAAGAAGCAGAAAATGGAAACATTCAATTAAAGTACAAGCAACATTTTCCTTAAGCACAATACTTAAGTAAATGTATTTAGTTTCTTTCCAACACTGATAGATAACATGAAGCAATCAGGTAATGACAACAGTTAAGACTTATTGGCTTGGCCATAAAAACTAAATTAGTCTACATTGAAGCTGCAATATGCAACTTCTTGTACATGAAAATGATAAACGAACAAGATCTGTTGCAGATTTCTGTTTGTCTGTTACGCTGTGTTCAGATCTAAAGCCTCTCCTTCCATCTTTTCTTCACAGATTGAGCACTGTGCTTATATAATATTGCAAAATTGCAATCAACCAAATTTTAATTTCAGTCATTTAATCAGACTTCACACAGGTCCCTCTGGAGAGATAAAAGGCTTTATACGACCTTTTCCACACATGCAGCAGTACTCCCCAACACCTGAAAACACACTGACGTGTTTTCCTTTAATGAAGTTGAGCAATTTCAGGGCGTAAACCAGCTTCCTGTGAGCGCGGCCAGTTGTGACATGCAAGTCAAAGAAACAACAACAACAACAACAA
>NC_060170.1:7610681-7622965 GCF_021292245.1 Micropterus dolomieu
GTGTGTGTGTGTGTGTGTGTGTGTGTGTGTGTGAATGCAAAAATGCATTCTGGGAAATATAGTAAATAAAGAAAACACAAGGCAGGTGGAGGGAAAACTGGTTTACCTGAAGAACAACTTAAAATAACAAACAACGTGACCATCAAGGATCAGTGAGATTGGACTTTCAAGTATCCAAGGAGAGATTTTATTTTTACATTTACAAGCGCCTTGTTTCTGCTGAACTGGAAAAAAAAACCCTGCATGAGAGTGTTTCCCAGAGACAGAGACAAGAAGAGGCTTCCCATTCACACCCAGTGAAGCAGCACCGGCCTGAGCTGCCTCCTCTAACAGCCTCTGGATTTATTCCCTGCCATTATTTCAGCCAGCAGAGCCATTCGGGTGCTCCTCCGAGGTCCTGGCATTTAAAAATGCGTTCTCATGCCAACTGCAGCCAACTGGGAGATCACTGGGAGAGCAGCTCCGCTCTGAGGCAACCTGACAACCGTCACCAAGGCTCAGAGAGAAAGAAATCCACCTCTCCCTGTTTGTTTTGAAAACGGTACTTAGGAAACATTATTCCCTGACAGTATTATTTTTTATTGATTGATCCATGACATTCATTTGATTCACTTGAAGTCAGCGTGTGTTTGTTGTTTCTTTAAGTTGTGTCTTTTTGAAGTGAGCTATTTCTGTCAGCACCACGGGCTTCTTACCTGACCTGCACTAATGAATGGATGCATCTGTGCTTTCAGGCATTTACATTGCTGCCTCTACTGTCACAACACAAAGCTAACTTAACAACATGTAAAGTTTTATTTACTTTAAAATGTTTCCACTTTGGGACTCAAACATGTATTTAAAGGCTTTTTTTGCTAAGTTTAGAGGGGAAGTGTCTCTTTGGAGCAACTGATAACTCACAGACATCTGAATGGGACATGGTTTAGGGTTTATTTTATTTCAATCATGTATTTTATCATGTGTTTTTTATATAAAATCAAAACATGAAAAGTAACAAGTAACTGTAGCTGTCAAATAAATGCAGAGAAGTAAAATGCACATCATTATACTCATAGTGGTAACGTAATGTAGTGGTAGTACATATGAAGAAGCAGAAAATGGAAACATTCAATTAAAGTACAAGCAACATTTTCCTTAAGCACAATACTTAAGTAAATGTATTTAGTTTCTTTCCAACACTGATAGATAACATGAAGCAATCAGGTAATGACAACAGTTAAGACTTATTGGCTTGGCCATAAAAACTAAATTAGTCTACATTGAAGCTGCAATATGCAACTTCTTGTACATGAAAATGATAAACGAACAAGATCTGTTGCAGATTTCTGTTTGTCTGTTACGCTGTGTTCAGATCTAAAGCCTCTCCTTCCATCTTTTCTTCACAGATTGAGCACTGTGCTTATATAATATTGCAAAATTGCAATCAACCAAATTTTAATTTCAGTCATTTAATCAGACTTCACACAGGTCCCTCTGGAGAGATAAAAGGCTTTATACGACCTTTTCCACACATGCAGCAGTACTCCCCAACACCTGAAAACACACTGACGTGTTTTCCTTTAATGAAGTTGAGCAATTTCAGGGCGTAAACCAGCTTCCTGTGAGCGCGGCCAGTTGTGACATGCAAGTCAAAGAAACAACAACAACAACAACAACAACAATAACAGAGGGAAACGAAAAAATAATGAAGCTACACATGTCAAGTAACCTTTTTCATGAATCTGCCTGTTGCTCACATCACCTCCACATCCACCCGCACACATGTTCCCAAATCCCACTGTATACATACCCGCCCTTGAGCCATTGTTCCCTGCTAAACTGTCTATTGTGCTAACCAAGCTGTAGCTTTCCAGCCCTCTGTCTAGTTATCCTGCCTGCCTTATTTTTTGACCCTTGCTTGCCCTTTTCTGACTTTTGCCTGCCTCCTTAAGCCCCATTGGACTTGGTTGTCTATTCTGACCGCCTGCCTGTTCGCTGAACCTTTTCCTGACCCAGATCAGTATCAGTTCATTTGTGGGGGCTTTAGGGACCAAGTGGGAGCTAAGAGTGAGGGTCTAACAATACACTTACTGCCTGAGGAAGAAAATCTGCATACTGTTAAAAACAACAACAAACCTAAACACTAGGCAGGAGTGTGATTGTGCAGCAAATGTAAATATGGCTGCTCCTTTAGTCAGATTTAAGAGTTGATCATTAGTTTCTACAACAAACTCTATACTCCATTTAAGGATGCTCATCATTTGCTGAAAACTGACAAAATACTTCCTCGGAGAATCAACACTTAAGTGAGTGCTCACAAGGAATATTATCAACAAGTCTGCAGACATCCATTCATTTCCTTTAGAGCCGACTGACAGTTTGACAGCTTGATCACTTGGCTGCTGAGAACAATTGGCTGCTGCTAAACTTCTTACCATCACTGGCTGTTTACAAGTAATCAGATTTCTGCTCTCTCTATCTTCTTGTTTTGACCAGCTTCATAAACCTTTCTTCCTGGCAAACTGGAGAGAAAGCTGACAAGCTTACTCACGGTAAATATAACACAAATCTCTCAGAACGGCGGCATAAACTATTGGGGCTGATGATGAACTTAAAAAATATATATTTTAAAATTTTAATTAACACAACTCAGTTACCACAGGCTGAATAATAATGTGAACTCAGGAAACCCGCGCAACATCATGAAAGGAAATAACAGAACAGAACAAACAATAACCTAATTATTTTGATATAAATAATATAAATACAGTGAGTTATGCAACATTCAAGACTTTAACTGAGGCATTTAACCCTTTTAGAAATATTATTTGAAAGTTTTCAAATTTAGTTTGACATTGTACTTCACCTAGAAGTTATAGCAATTGGAAGGCTCTGCGCGACCATAGTAAACCCACCCTGGTGATTTTCATTATTTTTGGCTAATTATACAACTCAGGGCGGGAATGTACAAATTAACTGATTAACATATTTGTTGCATCTGGTTGGACAGGACAAATTACACATTTACAATTCCTGGCAACCCTCTTTTATATAAATGACATGTAGATAGTACTACTTTGTTTAATTCAGTTATGTTAAGGTAATAGTTGGCTGGATTATCTTCACAAGCAACATTTTCAAGTGAATAAAGAGCTGAATTTATGTACAGATCTGAAGCAGTGTGAGTCCCATCTGTGGTTAGAGTTCGGCACTTTGGTGAAAGTTCGGGAAAGGTTATGGTTTTGGTTAAATGTTAGTTAGTACATCATGCCTCATGCACTGTAGACTTGTTCCATTTTTAAACCAAGGCCGTGATCTTTCCTTAACCTTAACCAGGAGCTGCGAGTGCCTAAACATAACCATAAAAATAATGCTCTAGTCAGTGTAAGGGGATATTTTTTTGTTAGATCAGATATTCTGGTAAAAAAAAAAATAGTAAAATACATCGTCAGTATTGCGACCTGCCAGATACGTTAATTATAAACATGTCCTCATTTTGTTAATAGAAAACATATTCGGTTGGCATTACATTTCCATCAAAACGTATTTGCTAAATTTAATTTCTAGTCCACTGACCTAAGTACCCAGCTTTCCATCCAAATGTAACGCATATTTTAACAAAATTTCTAGAAAATCAGCTTTTTTTGAACAGGAGGATGGAAACACGCCTGTAGCTTCATCCACCAGTTACCTCAGTATTAAGAATACTAAACACACAGCCTCATTTTCTAACAAAGGCTGCGTCAGGGTTTGAGGGTTGAGTTTTTGTTATGTCCTGTTTTATTTTGAAAGCACCTTTCCTTTTGTGTTTTTGTTAACTTCACTTCTTGTCTTTGTATGTTTTCTCAATGGATGCATAAAGAAATCGTTGGAGGCGGGGCTCCGTTCATTCCAATGAGAGCTGCTTACTGGTGCATGAAGCTGAAAAAGTTTGACTTTGGGGTTTTAAATTATCAGGACTACGGTTTGCCCACTATGTCATATTGGCATCAACGTATGGCACACTTCCTGGGGGATCAGTTTTCCTGTCTGTGTAACTGAGTGCCCCACCCTTAGTTCCACCTGTCCCTCGCTATCCTCACCTCACTTGTGTATTTAAGTATGTGTGTTCCCCTTGTTAGTCCGTAGTTCGTTTTCATGTCAAGCGTCCCAGCCCTAACTCTATTGCTTTGTGTTTTTGGACATGTTGCCTGATTTCCTGGACTTCTTTTGGACTTTGACTATTGCCAGCTCCTTTCTCGATTTGTTTGTCTTGTGTTGGACTGCCCACCTGTTTTTGACCCTTACCCTCCTCCACTCTCGTAAGCTTGTTTACCCTTTTGTTTTATTATTAATAAACACCATGAAACGGAACCTGCTCTGGCTGGTGTTCTGCATTTGGGTCCAAATCCCTTGTTGTACTGTGTCTAACCCTAACCCGGATGACATTACTATGATTTCATCAGCTGTAATTTTCTCAAACTTGACAAAGTTTCTCCAGAGCCACAGAAAACTTTATACAAGTGTTTTCACAACCTTGTGGTTTCCCTTTAACATAAAACAAATCTTTAAGACTACATGCCATGATTTTATTTCACCCAGCAGGACCATAAAACAACAACAGACTGACAGCAGGGAGCAGAGTGGGACTTCATTTGACCCCAGAGAAGAATTCAGGCCACAAAAAACAGATCAGGTGAAGGTGCTGTAGCTGAGAGACACTGACAGGGTGTGAGAAAGAGAAAAGCAACAGCTGACATCACAGCAGAGTATCACATCTAATTAAATATTATTGTACATTACATGCAACAATATAACCTCAGGTGCTCTACAGATGTGGTGAAAACAACTGCTCAGGGTCATGTACAACAAGCTAATCAAGTTCATACCCAGACCAGAAACAACAGGATGTTATTCTGGCTCTTGTATCAGGGTTTTCATGGCTCTGCAGCAGGTTTAAATTCTGCATCAAGTACATGCTCAGTATTTCCACAAGTGGAGATTCTTTGTGGAGTCAATCAGTTCTTTTGAAAAGGAACTGTAGGCATTAACCTGCTGCTATAATATAGGATCCTGGCTGCAGAGTTTTGCTCCCATTCAGCCCCAAGAGCATCAGTGAGATCCAACACTGGTGTTGGGCGATCAGTTCTGGCTTACAGTCTCTGTTTCAGTTCATCCAAAAGGTGTTGGATCAAGTTGAAGTTTAGGTTTTTTTATTGCACAACAATTACAGTGAAGCAGTCGTCGTCAATGAAATTCTTAGTTCCCATGCTCACCCCAACAGTGATCAGTGAACAGTGATGTGTATTTATGAATTAAATAAAACATGTTGGAGATGGGGTTGAGGTAAGGGCTCTGTGCAGGCCAGTCAAGTTCTTCCATATCAAACTGGAAAAAACATTTCTTCATGGTCCTGGCTTTGTTCATGGGGGTATTGTCATGTTCAAACAGGAAAGAGACAAACAAACTGTTGACGCAGAGCTGGAGGAAAACTCATTATCTTATCTAACAAATCATTGTATGCTGGTGCCTTAAGATTTCCCTCCAGGGGCCTCCAGAATACGAGAAACCAGTCCTAAGTATATAGTTTGTGCACAACGGTGTCCACATACTTTAAGCCATATAGTGCATTTTTATTAGCACTGATAACAGATATATTTTTATGGGAAACACTGCCATTTTTCTTTATTTAAACACTAAATAAAGAGCTATAAAAATCACCACAGAAATCTAAAATAAGCGGAACCTCCAGAATTTCGCTATGTCACGATCGCAATTACTAGCACAATTTCAACAAGTCCCCGTGAATTCAGTGCAACTTGCAATCATTGCCATTTCCCGCAAAATATGGTCATAAGGTATGCTGGTTTATATGCATGGTTAGGGCAAGGAAATCCTGGAGGGACTGTTTGAGGATTTAACTATAATTCTAAAGTTAAAAAAAATCACATCTACCTATGAAGTTTCACTTGTAAAAAAAATCCCCAAAACGTTGCAACTTTCTTCACAATTTTTTAGGAAAAGCTGCCGCATAATCAGGCATTTTATTACGCAACAGTAACTAAAAAGCCCCTGCGAAATCCTGGAGACTGGAGCTCCATTTTAGTCCAAAACCTATAAACCAATGTCATTTAACTTGATGACAAAAGCAAAACTGCTCAGTGGGGACACTGTAACAGAAGAAATAATTATCTAAAATTGCAAAATATATTGACAAATAAAATAGTTTAAAACAAAGTACTTTCTCAGAAAAAGAGCCTCCGACCCTGCAGGTTTAATATCAGGCTGTGCACAATAAAAAAGGGCTTTGATCAAAAACAATGTCAATCAAATGCCCCCCACAACAGCAGATGATCTGTCTGTCAGGAACAATCTTACACAGGAACACACTGGTTAGGTGCCATGGGATTATTACAGACATGACCAAACATGTCAAAAAATATCAGCTTCCTCTTTAGGGGGATGGTTGCCTGGGTGTGCAGGGCTTGGTGGTAGTGGCAGTGTGACACACACACACACACACACACACACACACACACAAATATATACAGCTGACCCCAAATAATCCCAAGTGAAGCAAACAACATCACACTGAACTGTCAAGGTGACAGATTTTAGTATTGGATAGCCATAAGCAAATCCAGGCAAACATAATCACCTGAGGGCAAACTGAGAGTGAAGATGAGGTGAGAAGTTACCTGGTGAACAGCAGAGAAGGAAACACAACAACAAAAGATTACAGCTGCGGTGAAAACCTTTAACCCGGTGGGCTGACAAACTTCCAACTCATTATGCTTCTAGTGAGTCATGTGACTTGTGTTTACAAGCCCTAACTGGCTGTTAATTGATCCGAGGTGTGAAACAAAACAAACCAGGTACAAAAGTGCAGCAGAATCAGCTTCTCTACTCTAGATCTGAGGTTTACACTGTAAACCACCCACAAATACATTAATGACTCGCATGCAAACACTCATACAGTATTCATTTACATTTACACTGACATGTACACACCAAAACACGCACATTTATTAAGACCTACCAACAGGCTCACATTGCGGCACAGGACAAGTACACACACACACACACACACACACACACACACAATAAATACTTAAATGTACTCAGCAGCATACGGCATGTCACTCATGAGTGCACAGACACCTACACACAAACACTTTCAGAGTTAGATATGGGCATATACACACATTTGCACACACATATGCAATTACAAATTAAAATATGCGTACCCACACACACATATACAGAAACATATAATGTAGCACACAGTACATGAACATGTACACACATGCACACAGCCAGCAGTCTGCGTGATGTCGGAGCTCACCAGGTCGTCCAGGATGGTGACGGGGAAATCGAACATGCACATCTTGACAGGCTGAGCGAGGGCTCTGTGCAGGCTGAACAGGGACTTGGCTTCCATGCTGCACACTGTACGCACCGCGCACTCGCCGCTCGCAAAACAAATTTCCACCACCAAAAAATAAAACAATAAATTATTAAAAAAATAAAAATAAAATGAGGGGAATAAATGAAGAAGGAACTCCCCGAGCTGGCTGCTCACTTGCTCTGCCTCTCGCCGAAGACTGCAAGAGATCCGTCTCAGGGAAAAAAAGAGGAACCCCCTCCACCTCCTTTTCTTCTTCCCAGCCACCAACAACCCTGTACTCTCCTCGCTTCCCCCCCCCTTCCTCTTCTCGTCTTTCCTCCCCTCCTCCTCGCTCCCTCCCTCCCTCAGCAGGGAAAGCCTTAACTGTCCGCAGCTGCTCTCGTCTTTCCGTCTTCTGGAGGTATTGCCCAACAGCTCAGCAACGCTCAGCTGTTATACCAAGACCGCAGTGTGTTTGCATTCTCTCTCCTCTGTAACGTTCAGGCTGAACTGTTCAGACTTGCCACATAGCTGAATGCGTCTGCCAGAAGAAAAAAAAAAACCTTGCCAAATGAAATGCAGCAGGTACACAGAGGGGTTCTGAGGTGCCGTCTGACTCTCTTCTGCTTCATTATGCTGCAGCAATTTAATCAAGAGAGAAGGATGTTTTGCTCCTGTAGTGCCAGACTGTCTGTGCGAGCCCATTAAAGATGAAGCAGGGTGACTGCTTCTGAGGCTGATGTATGAATCAGCCTCCCCCTCTCATTAATGTTGCTGGTAAATGTGAAACCAGACGTTCTGGCGGGTTACCAGCCCACTTCTGAAAATTGTTTTCTTTTTTGAATATCTGTTGGGACGAAAGCAGCCGTTCTAGCTGCTCTACGGAGCGTTATTAAATCACTGATGCTGTTTAGAAAGTCACGGCTGTGTGCTTCACCTGTCACAGACTCAAAGAACACTTGTCAATCAAACAGCGGGATTTCTGATGATGAAACATTGTTAGGTTTGTAAGGTGGCACCCCTAAGCCACATCCTGGCAAATGAGTTAGTTTACTGGGAATACAGCCTGTTCAAAGGTACCCTGTGGAGCAATATTTTGATGAGTGGATCCCAAATTGTTTCTCATGCCCTATTAGTTGTACATGAGGATGCACATGAAAGTGCACGAGCATGCAGTTGATGCACTTGCTGAACGTTTCACTCCACGTGCCAAGTAACACAATGCGGTGCCAGTAAAAATAACAAAATATGCGTTTCCTTTGCAGTTTTGAATGTCACACACACATTGTTTTGTACAATGGTAAATCCTGAGCTTGTTGTGTCTAACCCTGGTCAAAATAACCATATTTGAGGTCAATAACCCAAATGTCATATAAAGAAATTGCGTCAAAACAACCAACTTTTTTTTAGCTTCAGGTGTTTTTCAGCAGTAAATACTAAAGCTTTCAAGATGAGTCACTAAGCACCCCTGATAAACATGAAAGTCTCCCAGATTATCACTTTAAAAGTACAGAGGTCACACGTATGAGTGATGTTCATGGGAATCTATCTGATCATCTGTGTTCTTCTGTCAGCTGTCCTATGTTTGACAGCTCTGTCTAATCTGACAGCAGATAAGACAGTCCTAGGGTCCAATGACCTGTTTTGCTTGTATCTCTAAACAAACAAAAAGACATTTCATAATAACATATTATGAATCAGGCTAGTTTGCACCGAGTCTTGCTGTGTGTGTACACAACTAGACCTGCACCGATTAGTCAATTAATCGATTACTCGATCGACAGTTGACAACTATTTTAGACATTAAATCAACATTTTAATAATTGTTTCATTAAAATGCAAAAAACATTTCACTGTTTCCACCTTCTCAGACGTTAGGATTTGAGGCTGTTCTTTGTCATAAGTGATAGTCAACTGAATCTCTTTCATTTCTGGAGACAAAAACAAAGCAAGACATGTGAAGACGTCACCTTGGGCTGTTCTCAAATTATCGCTAGCCGTCTAGAAAGTGCGAAGTCGCAGGCAAGTGTGTGACCAACGCTGCTTGTTTTGCAGCCACTTGTCGCCTACCTATTATAAAAAAGCATGTCCTGAGACTTAATTTGCAAAGTTTGGTTTGAATATCCAGGTGTGCAACACTTGATCAACTACGAGCATTTCTTTGCATCTCAGTAAACACACTGCAGCACTTCTGCTGTGTGGAAACTAACCACATCACACTACACTGAGGGTTCTGGCTGCATTTGAAAAGAAACTAAACATTTAACTTCACAACAAACTGAATACTCTCAGTCTGCATTAGATGTTCAGTCTGCTGTATGTAGATGAGTGGTTCCCCACAGCAGCAGAATCAGACTGCATCAGAAACATCTTTCCCTCCAACTGGACTGAATTTTGACATTTTGATTATCTTTCTTCATCATCTTTTCAGCCTGAACCCGAAGGCTTAAAAATCCTCCTGTAAACTCTTAAAAATATTTCTAGTCAACTTCGTCGTATGTAGGTCACGCGGCTTTTACCCCAAATGGCTGATACACTGATAGAAAGGAAGTATGTTTGCTTTGACCTGAAAACAACTGCCTCAGAGCTGTGAAAACATATCTGTATTTGTTTTTGAAAGCTTCTGAGGTTTTTTTCCCCTATCACACAAATCATGTCAAAGGCGCTTTGACCACTTTGCTTTTGTTTAATCATCGTGCAAATGTGCTAATGTCAGCAACCACGCTATGTAATTATTAACTGTGAAAACTTTGGGGAAATATATTGCAAAATAATAACACAATGCTAAATGAGCATAACAGCATCATGCTCACTCATTCCACATTTTAAAGCTTTTCTTTCTTCCGCTAATATTTGCATATTCGCAGGACAGTCTAAATATTTTAAGTGTGCTCTGGCTCCAAGTGTTGGGGAATTTACACGGGAATCAAAGGCAGAATTCAGGCCTGATTCAGATGCAAATGATGTTCGATGTCGAGTACAGCAGCGAGTGAAGACGAAGTGCTGTTGCTTTTAAAAACAAAGAGACAGTAGAAGAAGAAGGAGAAGAAGAGAGCGCAGCTGAAGGAAAAGAGCAAGAGGGCCTGAAACACCACTGGGAACTGCTTATAGATGCAAAGGCCGTCCCACGGCTGAATACTGTAGGAGAGCCGTTGTCATGGAAACAGGGAGGCAAAGCCAGCTCTTCATAGGGCTATATTAGACCAACCCCTCCTCCTCCCTTCCTCCTCTACAGATACCAAGCCAGGACAGGAAGCCAGTCTGTAACCTGCAGGCTCGCTTCCTGTAGACTCGGACAAAGACAGGACGGGCGGTGCAGGTACACAAGAGGTTAGTTCATCATCTGCGCTCAGTGTGCAGTGTCATCTTGTCTGGGTAAATGCTGCTTTGAGACGATGATGAGGTGTTAGAGGGCAGGTGACGCTACAGTCCGCAAAACCTTTCAGGACGACACGCAACAGGAGAATAAGATCAACAACATCGTAGGTGACTATAATAAGAAGTCTGGATGTAAAACTTGTCGTAACATTTAAGACAAGGCTCTGGATTCAGTACATACAGGGAATCAAACAAATTCAGCACACAGTATGTCTAGAATCTGTTGAACCGTACAGCTCTGTGTTTGCTGAGTTCAGATTTTATCTTGTGTTTGTCATCACAGCTGGTTACTTTTGTTCTATTGTAAAGCTGCTTTGGTGGAGAAGCATTGTAGGTGGGCCTAACGGGCCTGGGCCTGCCCACTTGTACAACTGTCCCATACTTAATGACTGGAAGAACATATATTCTTGTTATGTGACTCAGTTTAAATTTGGGGTTTCGGTTATTGCGTGCGTGCGTGCGTGCGTGCGTGCGTGCGTGCGTGCGTGCGTGCGTGCGTGTGTGCGTGTGGTAGTGGTAGGGGAGCGAGTAGCTGGGTGCTCAGAGTTTGGTATACGATTTGTTAGCCCGAGCCTGAATTCTTTATATGTTGTTTATGACATATTTTATTATATATATAATATATATTAGAATTATATTATTATATTATAAAATAGTTTGTCTATGTGAATTGTAAATAATTATAATCACCTGTAATTAAAGGATTTGGGTTGTTTTTCTCACAGTGTGCTGTGCATATGTTTTTATCACCGGTTCAGAATGATGTTACTATCAAACCCTGTCCTAACATCAGACGATCTCTGTCCTCACTGAATCTGTTACGTAATGTAAACAAACCACGTACCTGTACCTAAACACTTAAGTAAAAGGTGGGTGAGTACTTGCTTTCTTCCTACGTTTGTACTTTTTAAACAGAAAACACTTTTCTTTTTTCTTTTCAAGCCTTAAAAGGGGTGGGTCTGCTGGGGGAGGATTGTTTATGCTTAGTGTGTTTATGGTTTTTGCTTGCTGTTTTGTGCACTTCTTACTTTAAAAGCAATAAATAAAGTATAAAAAAGAAAACACATGTTTTATATTGTGATATTTTGGAGTTCCTTTACTGGAAATAACACACAATGTAGAACAGCAAGTTCTAGAAAAACATTCATAAACAACCAGACACGTTAGTCGCCTTCCACAGCATGATTTCAGTCACTTATGTTTTACCGAGAGTTAGAAAGCGCCAAAGGAAGGCAAACAGTATCAACTTCTGTAATTAAAAGGCGCAGCCAAAATTACTTTGGCCCATCCAAAACTGAAATACATCCCAAGTCTCCAATTTTATAAAATTGTCCAAAATGTCCTTTACACTTTTCTAAAGTCAAAGTTCACACACATCAAATTGTTTGTTATGACCATCCAATAGTTAAAACTCAAAGACACTCAGTTTAATATCATAGAAATCTAAGAACACCACCATATACTTGTATTTGAGAGGCTGCACCCAGAGAGTTTTTACCATTTTTGCTTTAAAAATTAAGTAAACAAACATTCTCACAATCAAAAAGATGAATTTTCTGAT
>NC_060170.1:7623065-7653031 GCF_021292245.1 Micropterus dolomieu
ACACTTTTCTTTTTTCTTTTCAAGCCTTAAAAGGGGTGGGTCTGCTGGGGGAGGATTGTTTATGCTTAGTGTGTTTATGGTTTTTGCTTGCTGTTTTGTGCACTTCTTACTTTAAAAGCAATAAATAAAGTATAAAAAAGAAAACACATGTTTTATATTGTGATATTTTGGAGTTCCTTTACTGGAAATAACACACAATGTAGAACAGCAAGTTCTAGAAAAACATTCATAAACAACCAGACACGTTAGTCGCCTTCCACAGCATGATTTCAGTCACTTATGTTTTACCGAGAGTTAGAAAGCGCCAAAGGAAGGCAAACAGTATCAACTTCTGTAATTAAAAGGCGCAGCCAAAATTACTTTGGCCCATCCAAAACTGAAATACATCCCAAGTCTCCAATTTTATAAAATTGTCCAAAATGTCCTTTACACTTTTCTAAAGTCAAAGTTCACACACATCAAATTGTTTGTTATGACCATCCAATAGTTAAAACTCAAAGACACTCAGTTTAATATCATAGAAATCTAAGAACACCACCATATACTTGTATTTGAGAGGCTGCACCCAGAGAGTTTTTACCATTTTTGCTTTAAAAATTAAGTAAACAAACATTCTCACAATCAAAAAGATGAATTTTCTGATAATCAACTAATCGATTAATTGACTAATCACTTCAGCTTTAATAAGGTTTTCATCCCTAGGTGTTCAATATTTTTTGCAGTATTGAAATTGGCATTATAATGCCGTTATAGTTTTAGTAAGGAGGTAAAGGGTCGATGCCATAATTTCCTGATGACGAATGTATTAATGCTTTAATGTTTAATCCTAACCCTAATGATAATGTTGAGTTTAAAGCTGGGTGTTGTTTGTAACTGACAGATTCTGTGTTAATGTGTTATTAACACCTTTTCATGTCTTATTACTAAACACAGCTCTGTTTCCGAGTGCAGTCTCTGAGGGAGAGGAGCTCAAATACAATGTAAAAACCATGTATCATTTGCTTTGCTGTAACATTTTTGTTGTTAGATGGCTTTCTGCAGCAGGAAGAACCTTGAATTATTTCCAGTCACATGCTGCGAGTCACAAAACCAAGAAAAGAAAGTTTTTGTGAAAAAGAAAATGATGAAATCTGCTTCCTTCAAATGTTTCTAGAAATGCCCAGAAAGTAAAAAATAACCATTGGAGATTGTCCAGTCACTGTCATGTTTAAACAGGTATAATGTATAGATATTGTTTTGCTAAATATACACGATAATTACTGATGTCAGTCCCAATACCAACATTTCATTTTACATTCAGTATTGCCTGATCCTGACAGGATTTTTTCGCAAAAACTGTACTCCAAGTAGGAGACATTTTCTTCAAGTCTATTCAGAAAATGGGCTCCAGTATTTTCAGATGAGACTTTAACCTGATCTTGAATATTCACAACATTAAGTTGTTTTTTTTCACACCTCATGTGTCACAGCAGAGAGTATGGACAGTTTGAAGCAATTTCAAGCCTCTTCTGTCAAAAGCCTGTTTTCATCCTGAACAGGAAGAAATACCAGCCAGACTTCATGTTTCTGGCCTGCAGACACTGTGAATGGAAAACTTGCCCTCAGTCAGCATGAACACGCCTGCAAATGATTACAGTGTCTACACACACAAATCTCATCTGGTCACTTGGAAATTACAAACGTGGACAGTCATCTTTAAAGAGCAGATCTAAAAAACAAACTGGAGCTGTTCGCTGGCTGAGCAAACAGCTGACGGGAAAGGAACAAGCACAGCAAAACAGTCTGACAGTGAAATGCTCAGAAACACTCAGCAACAAGTCCGAATGTTACACCGCCACGGCTTTTTGCAACACTGTTCATACACGTCTCCATAGCACAAAAATGCAAGAGATACAAGAGGTTTCAAGGACAGGCCCTTCCTACACAGACATAACTAATGCTTGTTAAAAAAAAGGGGGGGGGGGGAGGAAACCCCCGGGACTAAAAACTGGAGAAAAATGTCTGATTCTTGTCACATTCCATCAGACAAAGAAGTCAGATATGCTTGGAGTGAAGTCAAGCTTTAAGAACAGAGTGGTTTCTGGAACGCCGTGCAGAAAATGGAGTGCCATGGCAGCAACAGAAAGGCTTACAGCTTTATCTACTATTCCTACAATAGTGGGAGAAAAGGCAAATAAATGTTTCAACAGAGGATAAACATCAATAATACCAGCGAGGGGAAGCAGGATTTACATGGAGGGGAGAAAAAAAGAATAACAAAATGTTGTTTACACTAAAATCCAGGCAAAGTGTTTGAGAGTTGCCGCGTGTGTGTGTGATGAGGGTCAAATAAGACCCTTCAAACGGAGGCAGTGGGAAGCCTCACATCCTGCTCGCCTCACAGAGAAAGGTCAGCGGTGACCTCTGACACTGATTGATCATGTCTACTTGATGAGTTGTGTTGGAATAAAACCTGCAGTATTCATCAATGTTGATTAACAAGAAACACATTTAACGGTTTGTATTCAAACTGCGCTTTAGCTTAAATATTTCATGTTTCAACCTGACAGCTCTGTGACATTTTTCACCAAACCGACCAGAGAAGAAAATAATAATAATTTCTCCGGATGGAGCACACGTCCACACTTACAGTTTGTATTTTTCTCTTGATTCTTTTATTTCCTGTTGACGTAAAGTCACCATGCCAACACTCATTTCAGCAAACAGGGTGAATCATCAGGGTCTCGATAACATCATCAGCTCAGTTTGTGAATTTACCCCACCATATGGCATATTTTGATAAATATATGTTGCTTAGAGTAAGGCCACAAATCATCTATATATGACCTATATAGTAATCTGTAACATTAGTTTGAGAACCCCTTGAAGTCACAGGATAAATATGAGAGGTTACCAGATTATAAGTAGGATAAGAGGGAAGAAAGAAATATTACACACATACACAAATTATTTTTCTCAAATCTTAACAAAGTAAAAATTCACAAAAATAAAGATTTTGTTTGAATTTACAGTGGAAAAATAGCCACATTAATATCGTAATACTGATTCCAATCATACCTTCTAGCCCAACTAGGCTACGTTTAATTATAAAGGCATGTAAAAATGAATTCAATAAAACAATTTCAGTGATGAACAAGTAAAAATCTCTCTTTGATTGAACTGCCCATAACTCACAAACATACACACAACAAACTAGTCCATAACTTTGTAAAAGTATGACAAATACCTGTCATACTTTAAGGCCAATTTAGACCTGCGCCAAGTCAGCTACATGCCGTTGTGAATATTTATACGTGTGCGGTGGTGTCTGAGTCGCTCTGCAATAACACCGCCAAAACACTAGTTGGCGGCGGGGTGTCTATGTTCCACTGTGTTGAATTTCTTCTTCTTCATTGGTGTAGGCTACTACAAAAAATGTCGACTGAAACTGAGCGGATCATGTTGGAGTTGGAGCTGATCGATGTTGAACAGCAGTTACTTTTAGAGAAATTACTAAAACGCAGAAACGAGAAAAGGCATAGGAAGAGATAGTATGGTGACCCTTGAACAGGTTGAGGCAGAAGGTCAAGCCTGAAATGTGTAGGAGGAAATGTGATGCTACCAAGTCGACCAATAACAGTTCTTGCCATCTGCGTTGCTGTGATGTGTAGTTACATTTTTAGGGAGGTGCACATCAGGTGTAGGATATGCTACGCGTAGGTTACAGTGTAGATTCAACTAAATAGTCTAAATTGACCTTTAGACGCCAAATCTGGTCCATGCAAGTACGCAAACACAAATGACAATGCATGACCCAGCTGGCACAAAGAACTGACCCTTGGTGAAAACACTCAGTGTGCCCCGGCCGAACAAACAAACCTCAGTCCTGAAGGGGGTGATATAGAGCTAATTACTCCGAAAGTCCACTAACTCCGGCTACGGCACGTTACTGCTGCGCCACAGTTTTGATCAGTCCTCAGCCCGGCGTCAATGTCCACTGGAAGCGTCTCAGAAGCGTTTCAGCAGCAGAGCGTGTAGCCTGCCCCACATTATTGACTTGTTATTAATTTGTGCTTCTACTATGTGTTTATTGTTCTTTTACAATCAGGAGTCTCCACAGGGTGTTTTATTTTGAAAATTGACCAGAGTCTCTTTCCCGCTCTGTGTCTGACTTCCTGCCCGGTTCGATTTGCTCTGTGCTGCTTGACACGGCTTCTGTCAAAAATAGACCGGCTACCTTTTCACTGCAGAAGGGAGAGCCGCGTCTGGGACGCGTCTGGGACGCGCTGCGGTCGTGTCTAGTGGACTCACAAGCATTGACTAGAATGGAAGCGATTAGCTCCGGCAAGAGTGTTTATATGACCACAGTATAAGTGTAAACCGATGCATACGGACAAGTTCAACTAGAGCTTCATCCAACTGGTCAGCCATGGTTGTTTTGAGTGGAAATTAACCTAAATGACTTTCTCTTGTTGACTCATGCTATAGTTAACCATATTTTGTATGCAGATGACCTTGTGGTTTTAAGCCCAAGTTGTGCTGGATAACAGCAGCTCCTTACAATTTGTTAAAATTTGGGTAAGATTTGGACCTTGAGTTTGTAATAAAGTTTTGAATTGAATTTCCTAAACTCACATGATGCCGTTAATAACTCAAAGCATTCAACCAATAATGACAACCAGCTATGTTTTTGTACACTGCTCAAAAAAATAAAGGGAACACTTAAACAACACAATGTAACTCCAAGTCAATCAAACTCCTGTGAAATCAAACTGTCCACTTAGGAAGCAACACTGACTGACAATCAATTTCACATGCTGTTGTGCAAATGGAAAAGACAACAGGTGGAAATTATAGGCGATTAGCAAGACACCCCCAATAAAGGAGTGGTTCTGCAGGTGGTGACCACAGACCACTTCTCAGTTCCTATGCTTCCTGGCTGATGTTTTGGTCACTTTTGAATGCTGGCGGTGCTTTCACTCTAGTGGCAGCATGAGACGGAGTCTACAACCCACACAAGTGGCTCAGGTAGTGCAGCTCATCCAGGATGGCACATCAGTGGGAGCTGTGGCAAGAAGGTTTGCTGTGTCTGTCAGCGTAGTGTCCAGAGCATGGAGGCTCTACCCGGAGACAGGCCAGTACATCCAGGACATCCTTGTAAAAGAAATAAAAAATCTCAATGGATTTCTTTCCTGGTAAAATAAAGGTTAAATAAATAAAATAAAAAAACATCAGGAAACGTGGAGGAGGGCAACAACCCAGCAGCAGGACCGCTACCTCCACCTTTGTGCAAGGAGGAGCAGGAGGAGCACTGCCAGAGCCCTGCAAAATGACCTCCAGCAGGCCACAAATGCGCATGTGTCTGCTCAACCGGTCAGAAACAGACTCCATGAGGGTGATATGAGGGCCCGACGTCCGCAGGTGGGGGTTGTGCTTACAGCCCAACAGCGTGCAGGATGTTTGGCATTTGCCAGAGAACACCAAGATTGGTAAATTCGCCACTGGCGCCCTGTGCTCTTCACAGATGAAAGCAGGTTCACACTGAGCACATGTGACAGACGTGACAGAGTCTGGAGACGCCGTGGAGAACGTTCTGCTGCCTGCAACATCCTCCAGCATGACCGGTTTGGCGGTGGGTCAGTAATGGTGTGGGGTGGCATTTCTTTGGGGGGCCGCACAGCCCTCCATGTGCTCGCCAGAGGTAGCCTGACTGCCATTAGGTACCGAGATGAGATCCTCAGACCCCTTGTGAGACCATATGCTGGTGCGGTTGGCCCTGGGTTCCTCCTAATGCAAGACAATGCTAGACCTCATGTGGCTGGAGTGTGTCAGCAGTTCCTGCAAGAGGAAGGTATTGATGCTATGGACTGGCCCGCCCGTTTCCCAGACCTGAATCCAATTGAGCACATCTGAGACATCATGTCTCGCTCCATCCATCAACGCCACGTTGCACCACAGACTGTCCAGGAGTTGGCGGATGCTTTAGTCCAGGTCTGGGAGGAGATCCCTCAGGAGACCATCCGCCACCTCATCAGGAGCATGCCCAGGCGTTGTAGGGAGGTCATACAGGCACGTGGAGGCCCCACACACTAATGAGCCTCATTTTGACTTGTTTTAAGGACATTACATCAAAGTTGGATCGGCCTGTAGTGTGGTTTTCCACTTTGATTTTGAGTGTGACTCCAAATCCAGACCTCCATGGGTTGATAAATTTGATTTCCATTGATAATTTTGTGTGATTTTGTTGTCAGCACATTAAACTATGCAAAGAAAGGAGTATTTAATGAGATTATTTCATACATTCAGATCTAGGATGTGTTATTTTAGTGTTTCCTTTATTTTTTTGAGCAGTGTATTTTTCCAACATGCACTGGGCAATGTTCAGAGTCCTTCCAGCACACATACAGACACACAAACCTTCTGATTTGCCAGTTCACTTGACCTGCTTGACTTTGGACTGTGACTCCACAAAGAAACAATCAGTCAATATACGACAATTAATAGAAAATGATTATTTCCGTGCTGAGTGACTAATGGATTAATTGACTAAGCCTTTCCAAGGGGACGACACCACCGAGAATCTCTCAACAGTCCACCAGTGTCTCCTCTGCTCCTCGTCCTGAGCAGAAACACCTCACATCTCTGAAGCGGTGATGTATTATTGATGTGTCAGCTTTTGCTTATGGTCACTGATGCGGCCATGGGAGTAAACATGAGGAAGAAACCCCACCCCGACAGTTCTTCGACAGAGGAGGTCATGAGCTTCACTTACTGAAGGATGTTTCCTCGAGGGCTTCCGGTCTGCAGCTCAGAATAACACTGAAGCTAATGCGTCTGAACGCAAGAGGGCGTGACATATACCACTGTGTTCATTTTTACAAAATGACACCATATTTTTATCAGTTATTTTTTCCATTAATCAATACATTGTTTGATTTTTAAAAAGTTGGAAAATAAGTACATGCGCTCTTTGCAAGTTCCCAGAGCCCCAAGTGTTGTCTCTTAATGGCTTATTTAGTCGAAACAAGTGTTATAAGGTTAAAGTTTGTAATGATATGAGATAGAAAAGCAGAACACTATACAAACTGTACAAACTCTTGATTAATTCTCTGTCAATCCATTAATGGACTATGGGTTTCAGCACTCTATCACAGCCTTTTTGGACGATAATAATTTATTTTATTTGTTCACTGTTTAGTTACTGAATATACTATGTTGTTTTTTATAATTATTTTAGGGTTTTAACTAACAAGTATTTCCATTATCAATAAGTCATTTAGGCAACAAAAGTGATGACAATTGTCATCACAAGATCACAAGATCCCAAAGAGTGAAAACCAGCCATTATTTGGAATTCTTACTTGATAAATGACTCAAATGCTTAATCACTTTATTATGGTATGGATTACATGATAGAAAATAAATCAACAACAATTTAGATAGATTAATGTGGAGCACAAATGTCAAAATTCTGTTATTCCAGCCTCTCAAACGTTATTTGCTGCTTGTCTCTGTTTGATATAATTTTGGGGTAAGGGACCTCCGCATTTAATTGACAAAAATGTATTAATTGCTTTTCTCTGTTTTATATGACTGAAAAGTATTTTGGGGGTTTTGGCATTTTTGGTCAAATAAAACAATTAAGATATCATCTCTGGGAATGTGTACTGTGCATTTCCTAACATTTTGTAGACTAAACAATTAATCTGAAAAATGCTTAAAATGTCTGGCAGCTGCCACCTTATAATGACAGAAGACAATAAAAATCAAATTCACGATCCTGCTATTCTGTTCCTACTTGGGTATGTGTTGTATGTGACATTCCTGTAAAACTAAACCAATCACTACAATGCCAAACTCAACAGTTTGAATGTCTTCACATAAGTGCATTTCTAAAAACACACAGCAGCTGGAGAGACAGTGGGAGAGAGAGGTTGACTTTAACAGAGAGAGAGAGAGAGAGAGAACTGGGAGGAAGGTTATAATGAGGGGAAATATGTGCAGCAGGGTGATCATTTGAAAAGGTATTGATCACCTTTACACTTAATGTACAAATCCACCTTGAAGCAGGTCAGTTGTATCAGATACAAGCTGTTAGACAGGTATAATTACCAATATGCAAATGAGCGCAGGTGTGCATTTCAATATGAACCCAGTGACTTGATGCTCTCAGGTAATTTCACTTACCTGTTTTTCCAGCATGATCATTCTCTCAGTATCATGACCTTCATGGAGAGTGTGTCCATGCAAGTTCAGGTTCACCGTTAGACACACTCCTCCTCCGCCAGCATCTTGTTCTTCACGGTTGAGCGAGGTGGGAAAAAATAATAGTAATTAAAAAAAAAAAATGCTTAGCTAAAAAGCGCTGGGAGGCTAGTAGACAGCTATGGTTCTTTTATCCTTGAGAGAAATGTCCTCGCTGACTCCAGCATGTCTCGGTATCAATATAAAAAGGCTTTAAGGAGTGTTTTTTCATGGAGGAAAACACCACATCGGTCAGTGAACGGGGGAGTGAGAAAAAAACAACCAACGGCGAGCTGAGGGGTAGCTAACACTAGCGTGCTAGCGTTAGCCAGCTAAACCCAGCGATTATCAAAATTTTATTTGTCTCCTCCTGCCTTCATCCATCGCCGCTCCGCTCCCTTCCAGTCACGCTCGAAAAAATACAACAGAAAGGTCTCCTCTCGCATCGGTTCTCAAATCCTCGCTATTGCTCGACGACGACATCCCAGTGAGGAGTGGTCAGTCGGGGGAAGATGTGGTAGTGATTTGACCACTGTAACACGGATGCTTAAATGGATGCTGCTGCTGCTGGTTGAGGGGGAATCTCCGCTTTCACCAAAGCAAGACGCTGCTTCTGCTGCTGCGGTCGGAGAAAAAAAGGCATCTCAGAACAACGACTCTCTTGAACGCACCACACGTAAAACGACGCAGAGGCGAAACAGACTCTATTGAACAGACTCTAGTTTTATTTTTTATACATTTTAAAACATTGTATCACTTTAAACGGTTGTATCGTATTCATATTCTGCCTTCGAAAGAACGAGGATAACAAGACTGTAATTCCTGACCTTGAAAATCAGAATCAGCTTTATTGGCCTGGTATGTGTAGCCTACACACTGAAGGAATTTGATTTTTCGTTGCACTAAGTGTTAATAACAGATACAGAACACATAAATAGACATTCGGCCTACAAGGACAACAAGCCCGAAAATAGTAGTTTTACCCAAAAATATCTTATCACAAGGTCCACTCATCACCTTACTAGCTTTTTCTCACAGCTGAGCCATTTCCATGATAACGGAGAGATAACTGAAGATAACGAGATGCATGTTTGGACGAATTAAGTAAGTGGACTTGGAGGTCCTTTTATTTTTTTTAACAAAAATGTTTTACATATATGTAAAACATTTTTGTGTATAATACTGATATCCTAGTTATCCATTTATTTATATATACAGTCCCCTCCAAAAGTATTGGATCGGTAAGGCAAATTCCTTAGTTTTTGTTGTTCACTGAAGACATTTGGGTTTAAGATCAAAAAATGAGTATGAGACAAGAGCAAGAGAATTTCAGCTTTTATTTCCTGGTATTCACATCTATATGTGTTAAACAACTCAGGACATACCACCCTTTGTTTGAATCCACCCATTTTTATTAATTGGATGGGTTCTAATCTAATTGATAGATTGATCAATAATAGTTGCTAGTTGCTGCTCCATGCAATTTAAAACTACACAGACTACATCCTGTCTGCTACATTTTTGGGGTGTATTGCAATAAGTTGAAGGCTACTACACATTGGCTTGTGTGGCAACCTTCCCTTTTGATACAGCAAGATAATAATGTCAGATGTTAAAGAAATAGATAGATATATAGTAGTAGATATATACTACATAACTTCACCACCACAGACAATCTTTGTTGGGTGCTGTTTTCATAAATATCATGCCAGCCAAACTTTATCCAGCTGTGAGAAAAAGAAAATTCATTAAACACATTAAACAATTTAACTCCTAAATTGTGCCTTTTTTGTGAACAAATGATATAATGGCATACATGTATTATTGTATTGTTGCTTGTTTGTTTTGAGATATATATATATATATATATATATATATATATATATATGCAGCAACAAATACCTTGGGGTGCTGCAGGCTAATGAGGAGGCAGCAAGGAAGTCCGCCACAGCCAAATACCTACAAAGAGTGAGGTAGGTCCTGAAAAGTCAGCTGAATGGGGAAAAACAAGATCCGAGCCATCAACCCATACGCCCTGCCAGTCATCAGATACCCCGCTGGTATAATAAACTGGCCAAAGGAGGAGATAGAGGCCACTGACATCAAGACAAGAAAGCTCCTTACAATGCATGGAGGGTTTCACCCCAAATCCAGCACCCTGAGACTGTACACCTAGCGTAGCGAGGGAGGCCGAGGGCTAGTGAGTGTCAAGACCACTGTCCAGGATGAAACGACAAAGATCCAAGAGTACATCAGGAAGATGGACCCAATGATGAAGGGTTTAGTGAGTACCTCAGGCAGCAGAAACCCGAGGGAGAGGACAAGGAAGATGAAGAACCTTCATGGAGGGACAAGCCGCTGCACGTGGCTGATATCAAGAAATCCTACCAGTGGCTGGAAAAGGCTGGACTGAAGGACAGCACAGAAGCACTAATCATGGCGGCACAAGAACAGGCACTCAGTACAAGATCAATAGAGGCTGGGGTCTACCACACCAGGCAGGACCCCAGGTGCAGACTGTGCGAGGATGCCCCTGAGACAGTACAGCACATAACAGCAGGGTGGAAGATGCAGGCAGGAAGTGCGTACATGGAATGCCATAACCAGGTAGATGTCATATTGTACAGGAACATCTGTCATGAGAATAGGCTGGAAGTCCCAAGGTCAAAATGGAAGACACCTCCTAAGGTAAGTGGAGAATGACCGAGCTAAGATCCTGTGGGACTTCAAGATCCAGACTGACAAACTGGTGATGGCTAACCAACCAGATATCGTGTTGATCGTCAAACAGCAGAAGAAGGTTGCAGTGATAGATGTGGCAATCCCTAGCAACAGCAACATCAAGAAGAAGGAACACAAGAAGCTTGAGAAATACCAAGGGCTGAAAGACGAGCTAGAAAAGATGTGGAAAGTAAGAGCAACAGTGGTGCCAGTGGTAATCGGAGCACTAGGGGCTGTGACCCCCAAACTGTGAGAGTGGCTACAGCAGATTCCAGGTAAAACATCAGAGGCCTCTGTCCAGAAGAGTGCACCCTCAAACTCCCAGGCCTCTGGTAGAGGACCCGAGCTTGAGGATGACACATCCCACCCCACAAGGGGTGAGAGGGGGATTTTTTAAATAGATGTATATATATATACACACACATATATATATATGTGTGTATATATATACAGAGAAATATTTTTGTATTTATAGGCCTATATTATTATATTTATATACATATAAACACATTTATTTATTTTTTTGCTATACAATTCGAGTGTAATTATCAACTAAGGCGTCTAAAATGTAAAATTAATATACAATTGGCATAAACATGGGTTGACAAAGCTCATCATGCTCTAGGGTGACCGACAGTCCCGAATTATGAGCAGTTGTCTCAACTCCTGTCCTGTTTGTCCCGAAAATTACATAGCATAATAAAACATTAAATACTGATCGGTCGGTTAACGTTCCCTCTGGCTGTTTAAAGAAATTAATGTCAATAAAGTATGCTGTCAATATTTTAGAGAAAATATCACAAATCATGCTTTTAGGGGAGCTGATGTCTTCTAATGGGAGCTGAGCTCCTCCTGGCTCGCACGCTGCTTATCCCAGATTTTGGTAAGCACGGCCCTGGAGCCAGCCATATGAGCCAGCGCACGGCCTGACAGGGTAAACTCGGGGTAACAAAGCCCGGTAGTCTCGTCTCCCGCGGTGCATTCTGGGATTTTATGTAAAACCAACATGGCGGCCGCCTGTGCCAGAACGCTCTGTAAGGTCGGCTGGAATATTTTGGAGTCTCCAGCCGCCCGCCGGGCCGGTACCGGTTCGTACCCGGTGGGCAATGTGAGCGCACACGGGTTCAGGAGGGCGTACGGGACCGGCGGGACCGGCGGGACCGGGGTCCGCGCCAAACTGCTCTCCTCTCTGCGAGGAGGTGGAGGCAGGGTCCTGGGCTGTGCGTTCCTGCTCGGTGGAGGTTTGGGTTTATATCAGACTGTGAAGTTCAATGTCCAGCAGCACCTCGCCGAGGAGGAGACCAAGGTGAGTGTCCGGTCACCGGAGTGTGTAATGCGGTCAGCCTGGTAAACGGTGTCCCACTGACCTCCAGTAGCAGTTTTCCATTGACAGCAGTTACCTAAATTCATGGTCACCTGAATTCAGGAATGGAACTAAGTACATTAATTCAAGTGCTTTACTTAAGTGAGGTACTTGTACTTTTCTTGACTGTTTCCATTTATGCCCCTTTATACTTCTGTTTGTATTTAACCGCTTTAGTCGAGGCAGATGGCTGCTTCTCCCTTGCCACTGTCGCCAAGTGCTTGCTTGTGTTGGGAAGTATTGGGTCTCTGTAAATAATATTACAAAGACTATGGTCTGCTCTATATGAAAAGAACAATGAGATTTGGCTTGGCGCTATATAAATAAAATGTAATTGAATTGTTACTCTTTAGATTCACATTATTAAAACCAGATCTAATCAACAAATACACTCTGGTCTATTATTATAGATTAATTTACCTACAAGTATATAAAGTAATTCGAATTAGCTCCATCTTTACCAGCTACAACCTATGAAAGTGATGGTTACACATGAATGCATGATGATAATGAGTACTTTTACTTTTGGTACCTCAAGTACATTTTGCTGCTGACACTGTTGTCCATCGCAAGTAACTTGACTTGCAGTAAAAAGTCTGAATACTTCTTCTTAACACTGCAGTCATTCTGCAGGAGCTACATCTGTTATCAAAATCAGTATTTCAGCACGCTGTGTCGATCAGCTTGTATTGAACCAGCTTTACTCAACTCTCAATTACAAACTCATATTGTCAGTCAGGACAAGCATTGTTCAAACCCACACAACTGTGTTTTAGATCCCAAAGTTACTCACTATTGTGATATAGTGACGATGCATCAAGAGTTAGAATATTTTACACAGTATAAACATTAAAAGGAAATATAGAAATAAAATGGGACAAGAAGATACAGAACAGAATATATTTTTTATATCGTCCAAAGACCTCCATATACGTTGTGTATCAGTTGGTTTGTGGTAATCTGGTTAATTGCACATTTATTTGGGAATATGCTCCACTGAAGAAGTAGGTCTTTAGGAGAGTTGTGCATTATTACCTGGATCTCCTACCTGTCTGTTTAAAGTTAGACTCGGGTTTAACAAAACTACCGCAACTGCGGTCAGTGGAGGTCCACAGCTAATTTTTGCTCTTTAACCATAGACTGTATATAAAAAGTCTTTAAGGGGTTAATCCAGCCATGATTTTTTATACACAGGGATTTTTTTTTCAAACTTTAAAGGAATCTGACAGATTCTGATATCGATATTTGAAAGTACACTTTTTTACATAAACATATAAAACACACACAGTTTTGATCTTGATCCCTTAAATTAAAGAAGATGTATTGAGTGAACATTTTACAGTAAAAAAAATAAATGCTTTCATATTTAGCATGTAATGTTTATTGTTTTTAAATGAAAATATTATATAACATATCTTTTCTATTTCTGTACTACTTACAAATCTGTAAAAACACTAGTTTGAAGATATTGTTCGCAAGCACCAACCTCTATAAAATAACCTATAATGGTGGATCCTCTTTCCTCCGATCCCTCGTTCCAGCTTACAGGAGGAGGTCTGAAGCTGACTCTGTACCAGTACAAGACCTGCCCGTTCTGCAGCAAGGTGCGAGCCTTTCTGGACTACCACGGGCTGCCGTATGAGATCGTGGAGGTGAACCCGGTGATGAGGAAGGAGTTAAAGTGGTCGGTCTACAGAAAAGTTCCCATCCTGATGGTGGACGGTGAAGTGGTAAGACAGAGAGTCAATTCTCTACATGAGAACACTTCATTTAGGGTCTCTTCACGTCAGATATAAGTTACAAATTGCAGACACCACCATGTAACACATCTTCCACACTATTTGTTGTTCCTCGTCGGACTTGGAAACCAAAGTGTGTCTAAACAGCTGAATTGGTTTTATCTTTCTTGTTGACCAAAAGGCTCTTTCTGTTTTCTTGGCTTGAGCTGAACTACACATGAGTGAGTTTGTGCTTGGGCAAAATATAATGAGGATAACAATTATTGTTTTATCTCGATTATCTTATTTTCATAATCATTGGGAGCCAAAACTGTAATTGAAAATAAAATTTGATTAATCACAGAGCCCTAACTCCACCACCAAAGTACTTCTTTAAAGTAATTTACAGAAAGTAATATACCTTTCTACCTCCAAGCCAGTGTTAACATGTCAGACATGGTTAAAACTTCTCAACCACTTTAATTTGGAAGTCAATTATTTGAGACGCCACCAGAGAGCTGCTTCAAGCATTTTCCAGTCTAAAAATATTCCGTACTGATGCAATTCAGAAATTAAACTGGTTATTATTTCATTTATTTCTCCATAAATGTGCAGCTATTTTCAAAGAAACCCCCTTGTCTTTTTGTCGTCGCTCTCTTTTGTTGCAGCAACTGAATGACTCGTCTGTCATCATCAGCTCCCTCAAGACATATTTAATCAGCAAGTAAGTTGTGGCTTCCCTGTGAAAATACGTTTTGTTTAGTTTTTTATATAATTATTAGTATAAACCTGCCTGGGCAATACACATCCAATGTTGAAATCTCAGTCATTGTGAGGGCAGAACATGCAACGTGGTCAGGTCACCCAAAAACATGTTTTTAGATTTACTTTTGGTATCCAGCCATGCAAGTAGTTTTGGTTGGATTGTTTTAAGGTTTTGAGATGTGCCTATAGCACAATGGAGGTGACTGCAGTTTAGTTTGTGTTGCTCATAGCATTGAAAAATGATAAAAACACTGTTAAAACTTCAACAAAAAAGTGTCTTTCCATCCAAATCCACAGTCTTTGGTATTAACAGTAAAGCTGCTACGATTAGTTTACAGAAAATTAACCGGCAACCATTTAAATATTCACTAAAGAATTTTAGTAATTTTTTAATCAAAAATGCCAAAAATTATCTGGTTCCAAGTTCTTTAATCTGAGAATTGAATGCTTTTCTTTGTCATGCATGACAGTAAACTAAATATCTTGTGGACTGTTGGTTGGACAAGACATTTGAAGACGTCACCATGGACTGACCAAACTATAATGGGCATTTTTCATAATTTTCTTACATTTTATACTCATAGCCTCCTTGTGTATGTATTAGGGCTGCAACTATTGATTATTTTCATTGTTGATTAATCTTTCAATTATTTTCTTGATTAATCTATAAGTTGTTTGGCCTATAAAATGTCAGAAAAATGGTAAAAAATGTCAATTAGTGTTTCTCAAAGCCCAAGATGACGTTCTCAAAAGTGTTGTTTTGTCCACAACCCAAATATATTGAGTTTACTGTCACAGAGGAACGGAACCAGAAATATTCACATTTTAGAAGCTGAAATGAGAGAATTGTGCCTTTTTTTCTTAAACCAATTAATCCATAGTCGAAACGGAATCAGTAAATCATTGCAGCTGTAGTATTTATATGGTCAAAATCGTGCCGCTGCTTATTCAGTCTGCTGTTATTGCTCCTGTCGCTTAGTACTTTTGTTGGACTTCTTGCCCACTCTACTTGGGGCCCCTCCCTCTTACTGTACTGTATATTCTTTTATGTACTGTACTATGCCTTTCTGGAAAACCAGTTGGCCTCAAAGAACAAAATAAAAGTTGAAAGTGATTAATCAAGAAAATAATAAGCAGATTAATCGATAATAAAGCAATTATTACTTTTCTAAAATCTCCTATGCAATTGAAAACAAAACTAACTGCATAGATAGCACTGGAGAGAAAGAGAATTTATAAATATTTTTGTAATTTGGGTGCACTGACCCTTTAAACGTGAACCTTTGTCATCCAGGGAGAAAAGCATGTCTGACATTATTTGCTGCTACCCGGAGATGAAGTCGGTGAATGACAGAGGGAAGGAGGTGACGGAGTACACCAACAAGTACTGGTTGATGCTGAGCGAGGCCGAGACCGCGGTGGCGTACCCCGAGAAGGGAATGCAGAAGTGAGTCCAGACCTGCCGCTCACACACAAACAACTGTCAGACGCTAGAGGTAGAAATCACAGCCTGGAACCATCAGCATACTTTTATTTTGAAAGATTGCACTCTGTGGCTTGGCTGTCATCCAATGGCTGTTTAGCACACTTGCTACCTGGCTCGTGATTGGCCTACTGTCTAAACCAACAACTGGGTATCATTTAAAATTGTTTGATATTGGTGCCAATACACAACCCCCTCTTTTTTAAAAAATTATTAAACAAAACAAGCCAAACTTCTCAGCGTTAAATGTTGTCTACACACAAGCAGCTGTACAAGAACTAAATGACGACTGAGCAAATTCCATCTACTGAAAGCCACAAGATGTGGTTAAAAGCTCCAGCAAGTCTACTTCATAGAACATTTCTAGTACGTGGACTTATTATACAAATCACAAGTCTTATTGCTACTATGCTATTGTACCTGGCGTTTGTTGTCTCTTCCTATTTTCAGAGAGGAGATGAAGTGGCGTCAGTGGGCAGACGATTGGCTTGTGCATCTTATATCTCCCAACGTGTACCGAACTACCGGTGAGGCCTTGGCCTCCTTCGACTACATTGTACGCGAGGGCAAGTTTGGTACTTTCGAAGGTTTCTTTGCCAAATATGTCGGCGCTGCGGCCATGTTTCTCATCTCCAAAAGGCTCAAAAGTCGGTGAGTTACACATGAATATCTTACAATGAGTTTAGTTCTGCTTATTTTTTTTTATCTGTCTCCCATGCCATGGAAATGTTTCTGGTTGTTGCTTAAGGGGTTAAAAATTCTAGTTTTTATTTGTCAAGTCAGTGACTTTCTTCTTCTCTTTTTTGACACGACAGACACAACTTGCAGGACGACGTCAGGCAGGATCTCTACAAGGCCGTCAACGACTGGGTGGCAGCCATCGGCAAGAAAAGGAAGTTCATGGGGGGAGAACATCCCAACCTGGCAGACCTGGTGAGGGAACACACCTGTCTCTCTCTGTTAATGACATCAGCCTCAGCTTATGTTGAGATAAAAGCAACATAAAACTCGCTCACTTCAGATGTTCTTTTTTTGTCTTGATGCATTGTTAGTATTTCGTCCTATTAAAAAATAAAGTACTTCAACAGTTTTTTAAATTTATTCTTAGAATGACAAGTACATTTTTAAACAAACTCGTATAACACAAAACAAACAAATGCTAAAAGCTAATATGTTCTGCTAACATCAAAGTTACCATATTAGCTATACAAAAGTTAACATGCTGAAAAAGAATATGCTAAAATGTAGCATGTTAATGAAATAATAATAATTAGCGACTTAGCTGACGCTTTTATCCAAAGCGACTTACAATTGCTATGTATATCAGAGGTCGCACGCCTCTGGAGCAACTAGAGGTTAAGTGTCTTTCTCAGGAATGCAGTGGGAATTGAACCCAGGTCTCTAACACCCAAGGGATGTATTTTATCCAGTGCGCCCTCACCACCCCATACATTTATGTAAACAAGTTAGCCTACTAAACTGCGTAACATGCTAACTGTGCACATTAACATCAGTATTCTTAAACAGGTACGTTAACATGCAAACAATAGGTTTGTTAGCATGCTAAAAGGCTAACAAGTTAAAAGGTAACTTAGGTATTTTTCAACCTGGACCATATTTTCCCATGTTTTTGTATCTATGTGGGTTTATAGGAATTGGTCCAGTGTTGAGTGAGCGCGCTGCAACATCACAACCTGGCGGTCAGAAGCAGCGAAACAGGGCTGCAATGTAATCCCTTCTAGCAATTGCGCCCCATCAAAATAAGTCCACTAAAGTGCTTGTTTTTGACATTGACAGGCTCCGATTGTTAGTACAAGTCTCTGACAACATTATAGAGAGAGAGAGAAACCTTTTTTTTGTTTCTAAAAGAGTAAGATCTTTTTGTTTAACCAGAAACAGTCATTATATTGGTTTTTATCAAAGCCACCAGACTCCCTTGACAAAAATTTAACTTTACCTCTGGGTTACCGCTGCTTCGATCGGTTTGGTCTTGGTTTGTGTAATTGTGTGACTTTGGTGTTTTTTACCCTTTAAAACATCAAATTCATGCAAGTGTCTTGTCGAGAGTCTGGTGGCTTTGATGAGAACGATGTAGCGACTGTTTCAGCCTAAACAATTTAATGTCTATCTTTGTATCTTTGTTCCCCCCATTTTGCTCCGTCTGCAGGCAGTGTTTGGCGTCCTCAGAGTGATGGAGGGCCTGCAGGCGTTTGACGACATGATGGAGAACACCAAGGTCAAATACTGGTACAGACGCATGGAGAGAGCATCGCTCAATCACGAGGGCCGCAACTGAAGCCGAAGCCAGTCGAACAGCTGAAGGAGACCACAGAACACCTTCCAGCCTCAGAAAGACAGTAAACCGGCAGAAAGACGGTGACCAGCATCAGCAAGCAAGAAGTTCCTGCTATGATTGTGGAAATTACTACTGCCCTGATTGATTTCCTGCCCTTGAGTTTAAAGCCTGTTGATTTGTATGAATAAGTTAACTGGAGACATATATGAAGATAAAGAGATCGCACACATTAACATACTGTCACCAGATATTTTACCATCAACTCTTCTGTTCATTTAAGGTCATTTTACTGACCTTTACTGGTGAACTGTGGGAACTGCGACATAAATCAACATACTGTTTTAGTAATATTGAGTCAAACTTTCGCAATGCAAACAAAACGAAAACAAAAGAAGTTTGCAGATCTTTGATGCAGCAATTCTGTCAATTTCCTGCAAATATGTTTTTGTTTTTTGTTGTGGGGAGGTGAAAGTATCACATGTTGACCCTTTCATAGTTGGACAGTTGGAAGTCTGGAAATTCCACATTTCCAGGCCCTGAATGGTGTCACAAAACGTCAGAAAAATGCTTACGTTATTTTTCACTCTTCACCATGACTAAAACGTTTAGCTGCTTGTATTTCACATCAAGTACTGTAGTTCTTTGTTAACGTGGTCTTTTCCTTCTCAACCAAACATTTTGGGCCCCCGCAAGGACTCAAGTTTAAAACAAAACATTTTTTATTTCTTCAGGTTTTGCTCCAATTTTTGCCCATTTTCTCTCATAAATATTGAAGTTTTAGCCCTCAATTATGGAAGTCAAGTACGCATCACTTAGTTTTAAGTGATCAAAAATGTTGAGATTTTGTTCTAGTTGACTTTCAGAAAACTTTATTATTTAATTTGATTTTATAGGCAGACACGTTGTTACCCTTCAGATTATTGCAGCTTTGTCTGGGAAAAAGTTTATTTTGATTTTCTTCTCGGTTCAGCAGTTTTCTGTGTATGCAGGCACCATGAGATCAGGTTATCTTATTTATTTCAGATGATAGTTTTTGTGTAACTGATGCAGGATCAGTCTGGTCGATCGGATTGGTGTTCTCTTTGTAGTAAAATAAAATGGTAAGAACTGGTGGGCTGCCACTTTGAATGTACTTTAATATGCAAACTGCAGATCAATTTCTGAATTGTCATAAAACTAACTCAATGTGCATCGATGTAAAAAAGGAAAATAAAAAAGGAAAAAACAATTGTTTTATTTGAGCACCAATTCACATTAACTTATTTTTAAACAAAGACAAAAAATATAAAAATATTTTCTAATTACACATATGTAGAATTACATCTGAGAAAAAAGGAAAAGTGCAGTTTGTCAGAGGCAGCGGCTGCTCTCGTTTTAATGTGTGGCAAAGAAGAAAACTAATAACTAATAAAAATAATGCAGTGAATTTTCTCATCAGATATTAGTAAAGCTGATCTGACGAATTATCTGAATGTTTTCAGGGTGCTACAAAAGAAATAATCACAAAAACCTCACTAATAAAATAGACTCAAATCCTCACTGATCTTTTAAAAATCAATTCAATCAATTTTTACTCTTTCAATGTGATGAGGTTGAGTGCAATTAATTCCTATTTTCATCACAGAATCGTGTATATTTCTGTTTAAGTCTATAAAATGTGAGAATAAAAGACCAAGGGTGGACTAACAACTGTCCCAGAAGTCACAGGTTCACTTGGGTGTTGGTTAGTTTTTTGGTAATTTGAATACTTGCAAGTTTATTCAGGAATTTGTTCCGCTAACCTCCCATATCGGATGGATCCTGCATCTTCCCATAATCCTGTGGCCCTTAGTTCTAAAACCTTAATTACTTTAGTTTATGTGGTCTCTGCAAAATATAATGAAGCTGTCATCTCTTCAGCGTGACATTTGTACTGTATTTCAAGGGGACAAACAGGTTCATCCAGCTGTCCAAAAAAGTACAGTCTGACCTGGTCTATATGCAAAGTGACCGGAGATGACTTGTTATGATTTGGCACTAAATATGCTCATTACAGAGCCAAAGAGATGTCTTCAAATGTTGTTTTATCTGACAACTGCAAAACCCAGACATTAAACTCAGAATGACAGAGAACAACAATACTCATATTTCAGATGCTTGAACCAGAGACTGTTTCTCACTGTTAGTTAAATAATAAATTGTCCGTTGATTTCTGATTTGAAGTATCTCGATCAATAATTTTTCCTCTTGAAACTTGTACTCTTCAAGGGGGGTACAAAAACAAACCCAAGGATGACAAAAACATCAAGTAAACTGCTGATGAGGTTTTATTTCAGCCATTTGGTTCATAGATGATGATTACAATCTTTGTTACACACCGGTCTACATTATGTTCAGAACACACCTCTGCGCCTTCAAAACAAGCACAGAGTTTCCCTTTAAGGTCATCTTTAGATTTCTGTATCAAATCATTTGTGTTGTGTGACTAATGCACTTTTTGAACACATTTGAAGTTAAATCCCTTTACATATATATTTCTAGTCTTGGGATAACTTCATTCACATTGGTTAACAGTTTACACAAAGCTGTTCCACATGGTGGATTAATAAAAATATAAATAGCAAAAGTTAAAATCATTTAACCCCATTTTGCTTCAAGACTTGTTGAGATCCTGTAGTGACCAAATGGAGTTAAATAAAATAGCCCCCCCCCCATATAAACAGCTTCACATTATGAGCTTGAACACATCTTTTACATTAAGGATTCAAACTGAGGCACTTCACAAGAAACGTTAAAGGAGACGCTTACATCTCAACACAACGCATAATTATTTCTTGTCTTCATTTAAGAACTATATTCTAAAAGCTGAAAGAAGCAGAAAACCACCAGTGCACAGAGACACGTTTCAACGGTGACACCCAGAAAACCATTCGAACAGCTGTTGGAGGACGGCTAAGTTGGCAAGAAGTGCTCCCTTCATTGTTTTGAAGAACCCGAAGATAAATATCTCGCCATTAGCCGTTCAAAACTGTTGGATTCATTTTTACTTTGGAACATAATGAGATTCAGAAAATGTAGTGGTCTTCATTGTGTCATCGTCATCAAATTCCTCCTGGTCAGTTCTCTTCAGTAAATGAAACTGACACCAAAGTCCATAAGCTACAGCAGCTGCAGAAGTGGCGGCCATCTATCTGCAGTTTCCTGCTACTAACTGAAGTTGTAGAGAAGGTCTCCTTCCATGCCTAATCGGCATCATGCAGCAACATCCAACACGGCCCCTCCTACATCACGACCTCCAGAACATGGAGCTCAGCTGGCCTTTGGGCGGACTGATCTGTCGGCTCTGCAGCGACGTCTATGTGTGGGAGACAAAGATAAGTTTACTTTTATTCCCCCACAAGAAACCAACCAACATTGAGATCACAAAAGCCATTGCCTTAATGCATTTCAAAGTGTAATGACAGAAATCCTGTTGTCAACTTTTTACATTTTTCTACATTTTCTTCATTTTAAATTTTGTTCTCCATCCTGCATTTGCTTCTCTCTTTAACTGCACGTCATCAAGTCATGTAGCTCAAATGTTCTCTTGCAGTGAGAAAATTTGCCTTCTCATTTTGGAAATAAAACATTTTTGGGAACACAGTGTTACACTGTGCTTTCATCTCAACTGTCCGAGCAAATGCCAAGCAGACACCCAATGCATGAAGATATTTTTAACCCTGAACTGGTCGACTAATTTCTTAACTGGGCTGAATTTCTGCCAGATTGGCTGTTTGACATTCCATTGGTTTACGTAGGCTGCGACGCGCTCTCGTGCCCCGTCAGGTCAAACGAGAATCAGATCAACATCGGGGCGAAACACAGGTCGACATCTGAAAGGCGCTTGAGTCGCGGAGAGACCTCCGCTTGGTTTGTTTATTTGAATTCAAAAAGTTAAGTCTAGCTCACTAACTGTTTTCATTAACTATGCTCACATTGCTGAATCTCTCTGTTGAAAGACACACAAGTAGTTTTTGAAAAACCAACAGGCTAGCTAACTTAGGGTGACCAGACGTCCCCGTTTTCCGGGGACAGTCCCCGGTTTTGGTTGCATGTCCCCTTCTGGAGCTGCCCCCGGAAATGTCCCCGTTTTTAACTGTGTGTTAATCATAGACTGTATAAGGTGTTAACAGACCAGAAGTCAGATTTTACGTGGCCAAGAAAGACTGGACAGCAGAGCATACAGGTGTCGTGCCGAAAAGTGATAGCTGAATAATGATTGCCGTCTGCAGGAGCGCGTGCAGCATGTTAAAGTTGAATCGTCCAGTCTCTTGACGTCTACAGCTGCTTTTATCTGGATCAAACAGACATATCATGCGAATAAACATCACTTTATGTCCGTGGTAATAGTGTGGTAAAAGTATGTCTTTGTGATACTTTACCGTTTCTTTTAATGGAATAATCACAATTGTGGCTAAAGTGTTTGCAGTTTATAGTGTAATCAGGCGTGACATTTGTAAACGTGGTTATAGGCAATAATAGAAGCCTGTTGTTGCCTCTGCATTATGTGTTTGGTAGGCCTGTCTAATTTCCTTGTTTATATTTGGAAAACAGGCTGTAGCCTATAATTAACATGACTTGCTGCTTAGTTATATATAAGAGAAATACAACATCTTTTGCAATTATCCTAATGACATTATTTAACTTGCTGTGTGCCAACCAATCCAGTCCTTTTTACCTGTTGAAATACCTTTAAATGGCCAATACAACCCATAAAATGCAGTATTCTACTTGCCAGAAAGTGATTGCAGCTTCCATTTCTTGACTGAAAGGGAGATTCTGCCTCAAAATGACTTGATTTCATTCATGAGGGTTATGTTTGACCGATTATAAAACTGAAATTGTCCCCCTTTTTTTATTTCATATATAACATTATATTTTTCACATACACGAAACCATAAATGTCCCCGGTTTTCATTTCAGAAATCTGGTCACCTGAAGCCAACTCCGACGTATCATGTGGGCTAAATGCTATCAATGTGAACTTATCGCACAACGAGCATGGATTAGTTCAACATCAAGCTGATAAAATTATTACTGTAACATTGCAGTGGGAGTTTAACTTAAAGTTCACAGCATTTTGTGTGAAGCGGTCTCTGGTGTGTCAGCCTTTGTTTTGGCTCGCTCATTAGCTCAAGCATGCGCACGAGCACATGCTTTAGAATGTAGTGGTTGCAATCTGAAACCTCACTCACAGCTCGAGGTCACTGGAGCTGAATCACCGACGCACCTCGCTGATATTAGAGGGGCCGTGTTTGTAGTTTTCAGTCTTGAAAGGCTGCTGTTGAGTTTTGCAAGTCACCAGACGTCACTGTCCTGCTGCGTTTGAAGCCCTGAAGCTTCATCCGGCCATCACTACAGAAGTAGCATTTTAGATGGTGTGTCTAAAACTGTAGCCTTGACTGAACCATTCACTCATTCGTACATTTAAACTGGAAGAACCTTTGAGGTTGCCCTCATTTGCAATGTTGGGATACAAACTGCTGTGAGATCAATTAAACTGAACTTTGAGGCAAAAACGGAGACCAAACTGCCTTCACCTTCTGTTCTTTCTTAGAAAAGCACAAAGTAACGTTGCCTTTTTCAGGACATAGTACATCTTGTTTGAAGAACACCAGTGTCAGTAACCACTCCATGACCGACTCAACCTTACAGCTCGAGTCTAATAGAAAGTGTGGTTTGAGTTGATGTAACAAATAAGGTTAGAAAAAAAATCATACAAGATTAATAAAATCGTAGCATGTATGCTCAGTTTAGTGCCAACATTACCAGTCACGTACCTCTAGAAACTGTTTGAGTCTGATGACTGAGCCCATCTGTCCAGTGCTGGTCACCGCTTCAATTCTGGAGACACCAAAAAGAACCATCCAACACATCAGACAAAAGGAAGTTAAATTTGTAGCAAGAGCTGCTGCTAAAACATCTGGCTATCTGCTGGTGAAAGACGCTTTACATCTTAAGAGAGTGTGTACCTTGGGAAGTATTCCTCTTTAAGTAGCAGGATGAGTTTCCAGAACTGGACCTGATACTGCTTCATCAAAGCATTACCACAAACCTGAAGGAGACACACAAACAAGAAGACAAACATCAACACTTAAGTTGTTTGACCCACAGGTGCTTTCACTGACCAGTCATAAAATAAACTTTACTGCATCACCAGCTTTTCAGTCACTAAAAAGGCTCTCAGTCCAAATTAACCTGCACTGGTCACAATAACACACTGAGCTCTTAACCTCAGGACAGAACAACTAATAGACTAAACATATACTAAACTTTAAAAAAGCAAAGATGATGAAACACAGAAGAAAATGAGTAAGTGACTGTCACTTTATATGCTGCATTTTATTCCCTGGGTCGTATTTAAAAAGGAAATTGGTTGCGTCACTGTTCTCCAAGAGCAGACCAGTCCTCTAGGATTTTTTTCAGCAGCACACTTCACAAAACAAATAAACTTAACAGTGTTTCCCCTAGGATGGAGTTGTAGCAGCAGAGGTGAACACAACATGTCTCAGCAACATTGCTCTTGTGTCCATGAGCATGCGATGCACCTTAGAATAGCTTAAAACTGCAGTGTTTTCCCAGTTTAATGTGAGCTTTAGATGAATGTTTTGGTGTTGGTCAGGGGTTTTGGGGGTCCTCCCAAGAAAATGTTATGTTTTCCAATCAAAAATATGTAATTTCACATCATATCTGGCCATTATTTTCACCATCTCTCTGAACAAATAGTTGGAAAAGCTATAGCAGATAATAAATAACCAACACCCAAAGATGAGTCTACTGGAGGAACTACAACCTTTAGATCTGGAGAAAGTAATTTGGTTGGTTCTGTTGCTCCACAGTGATTTTACAGTGATGGCACAGCATGTTTTGGGCATCACCCCTAAGCCTTAACGGCAGGAAAATGCTGTTAATATGACCTCAGAATCATTATCGATACGACTGTTCATGTTTGCCTTTTGTGTCTACATTTTACTGCTTCTGACATTTATCTGTAGACATTAATATAAAAAAAGTCTACATGAGAAACCTCCTCCCTTCTCAGGTGCATTTTATTTGCACATTAAAATCCTAAAAGAAATGTCTCCTCATTAGCTTAAAAGGACTAGTTTGCATCACTAATTGGCACCTCAGCTCCTCCAGTCACCTCCGTCCTTTCTTTTCCTAAACCACTTTTTCAGACTGAAAAATAATTGAATCAGTCTGTACAGGACAGAGCTGCAGGCTACGTCAGTTTAGTCTAAGTTTGTACCTGATGTTCTCAACATTGGACAAGTAGGCAGTAATAAAATACAGCTTCCAGTTACTTTCTATAAATTGAGCTAATGTTAAGTTACATAGCAGCTGTGTAGCTGCTGTAGAAGCTTTCCTGCTCAGCTGTGCAGTCTGAAGGGGAGATGTTAGCTAACTTAGCTTAGGCTTCACTTTTCCAGCAGGTGGAAAACAACAGACTTTTCTTGGTCTTGAGAAGCTGACAGACTACATTTACTGCCAGAATATTTTCTTCCGCTCGCGTTCACCGTCACTTTCTGCCACTCGGACAATCAAACACTCGCTACGCACCTCCTGATTCAGAGTTATGCTCATATATCACCATCTGTCACGTATGTTCTGAATAGAACGAGGAGAGGAAGCGAGCCGAGCGCTGAGTGCTGCAGTGAAAACATTTGTAGCGCATAGTTTAATGATCGTGGGAAAAAGCACCGCCGCTGCTGAATGCATATAGAGGAAACACTGCAGACTGAGCTGAAACTTTTCTGAGCTGATGGTGATATTAGACGAAATGGTCAGACTTTACCCCTCGTCTGCATATTCAAATGAGTCTGTGCCATATATTTTGGATTAATATTATGTTTAAAAAGAAAAGAAAAAGAGTACAGGACTCACCTCAAGAAAGTCAAACAGGAGGGTTGCCGTGATGTCTGCCAGAGGCTCCATGTTGAGCATCTGAGCCAACCAACGCCAGCCGTGGTTCAGACCGTGAGGAGCACACTGAAACACATCCCATAAAAAGTGTTTTACATTTCAACACAGAATCACTGTAACACAGATCCAAAGGTCTTAAGAGTTTGAAATAGTGTGGTCACTGTGATGGAGTGAACAAACCGTTCAAACACAGGAAGTGAGACAGTTTTTACCCCCTGCTTGGAGCCGTAGGGCCACCTCAGCTGGATAATGGCGGCGTAGAGCCGGATCATCCCAGACATCCTCTTCAGGAAACTGTCCTGACCTTCAACCCCTGAGTCGTCCACACGGTAACCAAGAATCCTGATGACATGAGGATTATTTTTGTGATTAATCAAACATAACAACTGAGTAAAAGGAAGGTGCAGCAACACGTTTCTGTCTCCCTGACCTCTGATATTCCTCCACAGGCATTCCTTCCTTCATCGGAGGGTAATGTGGGACCGAGTACGGACATTTCTTGTGCAGGTGGGCGAGGATGAACCCTCCCACTTGTGGGTGCAGCTCCCAGACGCCAGAGGCCACCACGGCAATGGGGAATGCGGCTTCGTGGTGAGACGCCACCTCCTCCTCTCCTTGTTTCTGTGGGAGAAAATATTTAAATCAGGAAAATTAATCCCAGGGGAGTTTTGTTGTGGCTTTTGTTTATTTGTACAGATTATAGACTAAATACTGAGGATATGATTGTTCTGTGTTACTGGTACGCACACTGCAAGAGTTCGAGCTTTCATTTCCACTGTTGTCACCTACTATATCATAAAAGAGGATATCACACAGATCTTATTTATTCTGCTACTAATATAATTAACAACAGCAATGTAAATGCTCCGTATTTGTATAGTGCCTTTCTAGTCATTGCAACCACTCGAAGCACTTTAACACTATATTGCATCACACACATTCATAGCCAACAATTCGGGGTTCAGTATCTTGCCCAAGGACACTTCGACATGAAGTCTGGAGGAGCCGGGGTTGAACTGCTGACCTTCCGATTAATGGGCAACCCGCTCAAACTCCTGAGCCACCCGTCAGTCTCTGGGTGAAAGTGAGGTCTGTCTTTATCACTTAGCAGGATTACTAGGAACCTCCTCGAAACTGGACCAAAGTTCCAGTTGCACTAAAATATATACATCTATTGAGGGCGGCAAATAATAACTGATTTTTGATTAATTTGTCAATGAATTAATCACCCATTATTTATGGATAGTGAAAGATCACAATTTCTCAAGTTCAGTTTCGTTTAATAATAATTTGCAGTGCCAAAAAATGGTGATTCAAAAATAAATGTTAGAAATCTTTCAGTTAGGGTCATTAAGGAAAAATAACATGGTTTTAGTTATTTTTTTAGTTTTTCCAGTAGCTCCGAGATGATCACACAGCACCAAAGTAACTCACCACAAACTTCTCAGCCAATTTGTAGCTGACAAAGTTCAGACCCTGTGGATGCTGAGAGGTGGAGACAGATTTCCCCCCAGACATCACCGCCCGCCCCGACAGCAGCTTGTCGATCTTGTCAAAGATTTCTTGGAGCTGCGATCCCGAGTTGCTGGAGATTTGACTGACGGGGATGCTAGCCGCTTTCTGGAGCTCCAGCTTCAGCTTCTTGGTCTGAGTCCAGAGAAGAGAGACAAAACCATCCATAAATACTGTAAATGTTACATATCACCATCACCTACATACTTTTTGTGATCTGACCAAAACGTGTCCTAAACACGGAATAAAAGACTGTCTTTACTTTTCCTGTGATCATATAGTTATAATTTATATAAAACTTTGTACCCATTTTAGCCTGTATTTCACTTAGGCTTGTAGTTCTTGTTTGACTGAAACATCTCCTCTCTGACCTCTAAACTGGCACAAACAGTAAAGATGTACAGACGACCGCTCTAGTCTTTTAATTTGTAAAGCAGTTTGAGCTGCATTTTGTATATAAGCTCAGTTGTGCAGTAAAAAAATAAGATATTATCATCATCATCATCATCATCATCAAAGCACAAACTCACCTGGGTGTCTTTTGGAGAGTTGAGTTGTTCAAAGGACTGAGCACACTGAGCAGCCGACTCCTGCAGCTCCTTGTACCATTTCAGTGTGCTGTCTTCAGCACTGTTCTGCAGCCCTGTTGGAACCATCAAGTGTTTTAAAGTACTCACGGTATTACGTATGTCTACATTACCAAACAAACATTAATTAGTAATAGCTCTAGTGAATGCAGTCCTTTGAATTCTTCCATTCACATCTTAAGAGTTAAAAAAAACAAAACAAAAAAAGTATATTTCTTAAAACTGCTCTAAAATATCCGTGTGTAAGTGTTTTATTTCTTCATCTTCTCGCCTGAAAAAAAACAAAAAAAAATCAAAACTTAAGTGACATAGAAGCTGTCCCAGGATGAAAATTATAAACTGCTTTAAGCCAGGCTCAAAATATCTGCCATCACCGCTGGTTGGCACAAAATGCATTCTGGGATACTATTCTACCTAGTTCACACATGTCAGATACCAAACTATCCTTGATAAAACCGGGGAGAAAGGACACTTCCAGGAATTTGGACTGTACTTGTCTACATGTGGATACAAACAGTACAAAGTCTTTCACTGATGATGTTTCACAAGTACAGTCAAGGTGGAATGATCTGTGTTACTCTACAGCAGGGCTGCAACTAATGACCATTTTCATTGTTATTAGTTGTTTGGTCTATAAAATGTCATAAGAGTAATAAAACCAGAAAATGGTCTCATTCAAGAAGCTGGCATCAGAGACTTACCATTTTTTTTCTTAAAAAATTACAGATTATCAAAATAGTTGCAGATTAATTTAATAGTTGACAACTAATCAATGCAGTTCTACTCTAAAGACAATTAATATAATTTTTTCCCTGCTTATAGGTTGCTATGAAAATTTTCCACCATCTGGTAGAATCATCTTCAACATCTTGGATCTGTGACTGAAATGAGTTCTAGGTGATATCCGTGACCCATAGCATATGATCCTGGATCCGAACAAATATCTCACCTTTCCTCTCCTTCACCTTCTCTTTGGCCGACTGCGCTGCCTTCTTCTGCGCTTCCTGTTGCACCTGCAGCTCCACCTGCTTCCGGCGCTGCTCTTCCTCCTCCTGATCCTTCTTCTTCTTCTCTTGAGCTTTGGCGACCTCCTCCTGCATCAGCCTGATCAGCGCCCTCATTTCGTGGAGTGCTCGCTCCGCCGCGGTCATGTCCTCCACGCTAGGAAACTCTCCCTGGGAAAATTCACAGCAGAAAAGGTTACACCAGTCTGATGAGCAGGGTGATACATCAGAGATCAAGTGATTCATACTGAACTGACACCTGAGAGCCGCTAGAAAGAAAAACAATACATGTTCTATATATAAAATATACAGAACCATTAGTATCTTTTAAGTTATTAAAAACAACATCTTCA
>NC_060170.1:7653051-7687464 GCF_021292245.1 Micropterus dolomieu
CGTGACCCATAGCATATGATCCTGGATCCGAACAAATATCTCACCTTTCCTCTCCTTCACCTTCTCTTTGGCCGACTGCGCTGCCTTCTTCTGCGCTTCCTGTTGCACCTGCAGCTCCACCTGCTTCCGGCGCTGCTCTTCCTCCTCCTGATCCTTCTTCTTCTTCTCTTGAGCTTTGGCGACCTCCTCCTGCATCAGCCTGATCAGCGCCCTCATTTCGTGGAGTGCTCGCTCCGCCGCGGTCATGTCCTCCACGCTAGGAAACTCTCCCTGGGAAAATTCACAGCAGAAAAGGTTACACCAGTCTGATGAGCAGGGTGATACATCAGAGATCAAGTGATTCATACTGAACTGACACCTGAGAGCCGCTAGAAAGAAAAACAATACATGTTCTATATATAAAATATACAGAACCATTAGTATCTTTTAAGTTATTAAAAACAACATCTTCACACACCGACACTAAGGTGTACGGCACTTTGCACACTGAATGAAATATTTAAAGCTAGCTGGTGCTCAAACAATCAGTTGATTGATCAATTACTCAGTCCACAGAATATTCATCAACAATTTCTCCTTTCAGTCATCTGGTTCCAGCTTTTCTTATGTGAGGAGGATGTATTGTCATTGTAAATTAAATATTATTAGATTTTGGACTGGTTGTCAGAGGAAAAAAACATTTTGAAAATCATTACATATTACAGACAAAAGTATTCATCGAAAAAAGTATGATAGCAAATGAAAAAAAAAAAAAAAAAAAAAAAAAACCTTGATGGACGACATGTTATGTGCATAAAAATCGTAGTGTTCAGACAGATATGCCGATATGTGTCACAATGTTAGTGGGAATGGTAATTTTTACATTTCAAGATTCATTTCATTCAAAAAAAGAATATATATAAAAAATTATTTGAAACGAGTATGCTCACTTAAGTCTGGAGAATATTATTTGTAGTAGAACCAAGACGTTTTGTTTATAATGAGATAGAGAGACACATTTTACAGTCATCAATAAATTCCTGCAATTTGGATAATGCACTTGGCCATATTGTGATTTTGATAATATTTCAATTAATTGTTCAGCCCTAAAGTATGTTCATGAAAAGTCTGAGTGATCATTTTACGGTCTACTTTTATATCATCTTCCAAATAAGTTTGGCCAACCTGTGGGTTTGTTTCCAACTTGTCTGACCGTTTGTGTGTCTTCACTTAGACTTGTGAGTACAATGTTGCAGCTACTTGAAATAATTGCCAAAACACCAAAACATATGAGCCAAGATGTAATAAACTGGAATTATCCTTTAACACAACCACAATAATTTTCCATCTCTCTCCCTGTCAGTGTAGGAAGGGCCCTGATCCGAACCTGAACTTTTCCAATCAGCAGTTAAACTGACCTCTGCTGTCTTTCGCACCACCTCGGACACCTGGGAGCACAGCTGGTTTCCGCGCATACTGTAGGAGCTGAGGCTGGCCGACGGGAGATCAGTTTTGCTGGATGGCTCCAGCAGCTGGTTGAGCTGCAGGATTTCCTCCTGGATGGTGTTAAGGTTACGCAGTCTCTCCCTGCCCTCTGCCTGTCGCTGCCGCTCGAGCTCTGCCTCCCGCAGGCGCTGCTGCTCTGCCTCTCTCAGCCGCAGATTGAGGATCTGACACCAAAGAGGAGAAAGGAAACGTGTTTATAATGTACAAAGCATGCAAGGCTGCTAACAGAAGCCTTTCTAAACTTGTGAGTTCAGATGAATCACAATCATGAAACAGTCATGGCCCATATTTATCAAGCATCTCAGAATCACTCCTTGAAATTGCGCTACAAGTGAACCTAGGACTATAAACACTCCTAAAAGAGTAGATCTTGTATTACTTATGAAGCTTCCTACTAGGGCTGCACGATTAATCTAATCGCAATCGTGATGTCGTCATGTGCCATTACATAACCGCAAAAAGTGTGCGATTTAATAAAACAGAAAAAGTGTGTGTGACACTCTTTTCTCTGTGTGCGCTGCAGTCAGTTCATTATCTCCGTCCACACTGGGCTCTCGCATGTGGCTCTACAAACATATGAGCCTATGTGCAATCAAAAAAAATTATTCATGGAGCATTGCGCGGCTAACTTAAGACAACAACCTATTGTAACTCCCCTCCCTGCCCCGCCGCTAACTGTTCAAAACATAGTTGGAAGCGCCGGCGGTGCTCTGCTGTCATGCACCTCCAAAAACTACTTTTAAACGCTATAATATCCTTTGTGGGGTTCATCAATGGTGATAAATGATTCGAAGTATGTATTTTATGAACATTTAGAGTCGTTAATGATTTATTACACTAAGTAGAAGTATCATTCCTTATGATTCAGCTAGTGTGCGGTGATAACCGCGATTCATCAGTGTGGAGATTTGCATCCACCTCTTTTCAGCATAAATCAGTGTTACCACCCGCGAGGTGCATGCAATTCTCGGCAGGCACGCAGAATTCGGCACAACACTTGTTGCTCTCTGACAGAGAGACAACGGCAGCAGGTAGAAGCAGTAAGACAGAAGAAAACTGGGAGAAGATAAGGTAGATCTGGGTTTGGCTCGCTGGCCATTTAACATTTTAACGCTGTTTCTGTGCCTTTTGTTGTTCAACTTTTCATAAAGCCTACGTGCCTGTAAGTTTCACTTTTCGTCAACCACCAATCACAGCCTGGATGGGGCATCAAATCATAAATGTTGAATAATATGATACACGTTTGTTCTTAGCATTAACCAATTAGAGACCAATGTAGGGCCGTTTTCTCACACAAGGATTAAATAAATAACCCACAGAAAGGAAACCGCTGTAACTGGATTTAATGTTCAACTAGTGGTAAAATAGTAAGCTATTATATGAAGTTATAATGAATATAGTAATTAATATAGGCTATTATCGTTATACTAACAGTATTACATTTATTCATTTAGCTGACGCTTTTATCCAAAGCGACTTACAATTGCTATTTATGTCAGAGGTCGCACGCCTCTGGAGCAACTAGGGGTTAAGTGTCTTGCTCAGGGACACATTGGTGGAAGGCTTACAGTGGGAATCGAACCCTGGTCTCCCACATCATAGGCAAGCATCTTATCTATGCGCCATCACCACCCCAGTATACTATTAACCGAAAATTATACTGTTTATTTAAAGTTATAATATTATACTAATAGACTCCTGTATACTAGTTCCTCCTCCAGGTTGTAGATAGAGACTCTGCATTAGACAGATCTACATTGAGCCGGTGCCAGGATGCCAATATTTGCTCCTTCTAGCCGCCTCCTCTGTAGAGCAACATGCTCCCTTAGTTTTGTTTTACTAGTTATTGTTACTATATGACTTTTTCTCCAAATCGTGCAGCCCTACCACCTACACATACTTTCAGCAAAGACAAGGATACTGTGTGAGCGTGTGATGTCGCTGTTTTAACACAATCAAGTACAAAATATGACAGCATGTGGTAGTTTTCCTGACAGCAAAAATATGTCGTAATAAATAAAATCCTATCACACTGTTTTTCAATGCCAAAAATAATGTAATAGTGCCGTATCCTGTAATAGAGAACAGATATCCCTCTGTAGACTAAGCACTTGTCCACTGAACAAAGAAAGTTTTTTTGTTTTTATTTAGTACAATTTATTAATTAAAAAATGAATAAATTAACAAATAAGCCCCTCATTTGCAGCTTGTTTTGTAAATGAATGAATCTGCACAATATCTGAGGAGCGCTGTTGCCATGTTTGTGAGGACCTCAGTTTAGGCGGTGACAGCATGAGCTTGATTTTTGCCCAAAGTCTATCTTTTATTATCAGTAATGAAACAGGTTAGGGTAACTATGGAGCTCTCCTAAATATCAGCACAGATAAGATGTCACTTCCTAAGTTTATTAAGTTGAATTAAATTACTGTGAGACTTAAGAATCATCGCTCTAAGTTTGTTTTGCCAGTATGGAATAGTTTTCCACTCTGAGATCCCTGTTAAAAAGCACCAGACTTTACAGTGCTTCCAGACCTTTAAAGCAACCATCTTTAGGGTATCACATTAAGTATCCTTTCTACATGTAGTCTGATGATCATACCTTCATTCTGTGTCGCTGCTCTTCCTTCAGTTTCTCTTGACGCCCGATGCTCTCTTTAGTTCTACAGTGCAGAAAGTGGAAGAGTTTTGATCACACGTAACAATTTAGAAATGTTCCAACATCATTAAGACTTGCATCCTTGCCGGTGCTTCTTACTCTCTGTCCATCATGTCCCTCATGCTCTGGTACTCCTGCCTCTGCTTCAGCTCCATGAACTCCTCGAAACGTTTCAGCTGCTCCGACTCGGAGTTTGCCACCGCCGCCACCAGCTTCTCCTGCATTTCCAGCCGCAGTTTAAGCGCCACCTGAGCCGACAGATTTCAGACATCAACTAGGTGAGACTGATACAGGCAGCATTTTATCACACAACCGTTAAGTTGTTCTTATGGGATAATTAAACATTTTCTTTTATTGTTAATTCTTATTTTCTATGACTTACAATACTTTTTTTTTCACCCTCTTTATTGCGAAAGTTATGCACCAAAATACGAAGGCATCTCTTGTTAGTTGAAAATCTACTGGGATTCTGATTAAGAGTCATTGTGTCTGACCTTGGCCTTTTCACGCTGCTCATCCTCAAATTTGATAATGAGACCAGCCGTCTCCATGGCTTTGGGTGACAGCAGGGAGATGGTAGGTAGTGATGCAGGACTGGAAACTTCGCTGAAACCTGCCTCTGGATCTTTATCCTTCGTGTTATCACTAACAGCCTGCAGCACATAAACGTGAGGAAAAGATTAAGTCACACATTCAGACATGTAGATCCATTCAGAGCTCCAACAGAGTCACAGAAAGTAATACAAAGTGTGCAGCTGTTCTTGTTTTATAGGGATGAAAGCATTACACCAGCAGCACAGATTATTTAAATATCCAATTGAAAAACAAACAAACAAATAAAAAACACAGGGAATCTGCTGGTTATAATAGTCACCAACAATAATGCACAATTATATCAACAACTTGTCTGTTTCAGTAATATCCTTGCAAACTCAAACTTGTTTGTTGTCACGTATCATGATGACTTTCTGAAACCAACTTTTTGGGTTGTTATACATATACTGTATATCTACTCCCTGGAAGCAAACACCCAAATACCACTAAGCTCAAAAAAAAAACCCTGTCAAATGACACAAAAGTTACTATGTGGACACTTCCTTCAATCCAATCGTCAAGTGTACAGACTCTGACATACTTCTTTCTCACATAGTAAAAACACTGAAAGATCAGCATGTACTCTAGAAAAGAGACTTTCCTGGTCACTCTCGGTCCTTAAAGGCGGGGCTGCAGAAAGTGTGGCTTGCTTAGCGTTGAGGTCAGGGATGGATCCTGTGGAGGAAACTGAGGCCGAGATCTCCTCAGGGCTGGAGTTTCCAGAGATGGAGCCCAGAAAGCTGGAGGTCTGCAGGGGCAAGGAGCCGAGACGCTCCAATATGATCCCAGAATGCGAGGACAAGCTGAAGGTCTCTTTACAACCAGTCAAAATATGCTGCAAGAAGACAGAACCATTAAACCATTAAGTGTACTTCCTTCATCGAGTGTGTTTAAATGCACCAGAAAGGTGTAGAGGGGAAAAAAAGCAATTTATAAACAACATGTCCCTTTGAAATGTAGTGGAGTATAAAGTAGCATAAAATGGAAATACTCATGTGCTTGAGCAAATATACCTGATCAGCAGTGGTGGAAGAAGTACTCAAATCCTTTACTCAAGTAAAAGTACCAACACAGCAATCTAAATTCAAAATCCTACTTAAGTAAATAAGTATTATCAGCAAAATGTACTTCAAAGTATCAAAAGTCAAAGTATGCCAAGACTGATGCATCAATAGATAACTGTTGTAGCTAGTTAATGCTAGTTTTAACTACTTTATTTACAGTTACGTGGTTTTGTCCAGTGGTTTCCAGCCACTCTTAATGGTCACAATATAAATCTGTGGGGTCACAGGCCAAAAACTTTTAGCCTAATATTTAAAACGCATCTCATTTGTTTTCTATCTGAAATCTTAATCTAAAAAGTAACTATTAACGAAACCAATATTTTAATCTAAAATGCAGTGGATTAGAAGTATAAAGTGACATAAAGGGAAATAATAAATGAAATATGTTACAAGTAACGTTACAGCCCTTAAAAAGATGTCACTGCTGGGAAGACCAGCACATATTTTGTCCACTCATTCACCAAACAGCTCGTAGCCTGTTAAACTCAGTGGAAGACTAAGTTGCTTCATCCAGCTTAATACTATTAAGTTAGGTTAGCAAATAATTTGCTAAATACGTTGCCTAACTAAAGACTTCCACCTGCTTGTGCTCATTCCAGTTAGTCAGTATTGGTGATTTAGCAAACTGTGGTGGCGACTATCCTCATTGCAGATCGTCCTGGTAGAGCTAAATGGTAGAAAAGTCACTCTAATAAATTAATTCGTTAAATTATCTAGCTAGCTAAACAGGCAGAGACAGCTTGGCTAACTAGCCATTCGTTAGCTAATGTCGGAATTCGCTGGCGTCAACTCACCTCGCCCCTTTCCGACCAGTACGGGTCGAATGAGATTTTTGCCTTTGGTGAATTTTTTAAGGCCTCTAAAGTTGCCCATCGTAGGTTTTCAGCAGGCATGATGACAGAGCGGTAAACAAAACCCAAACTACTTGATAGCGTTTGGCGAAGTTTTGAACCGCCGGATGAGGTTACATAAATTACAATCCGACGACAAACAGCCCGCCTACAACCGAGACGCTCTTCCGGTTGGACCATAACCCTTATAATATTTTGTTATTGATCTCATAAAAATAGCATTGCACACGACAAAACCTTAAATGCAATAACAATATTTATTTTACTATTGTATTTCCAGTCCTTCTAGCGGTCCCTGTTTTTTTAAAAAAGCTGTCAGTCCATTATTTGTTTGCTTTCAGATACCTCTAACACCAAAACCTCTCAAACACTGACAAAACTGCTAAATCAGAATAAGCTTTATTGCCAGGTATGTGTACACATACGAGGAATTTGACTCTGGATTGTACATTGCTCACGATGTGCTTACTCATACAAAAATACAAAATCACAATAATAAAAATCAGACACAGACTTCAGTGTATACACACTATGAACAAAAACAGACATCACTGCAGATCAGTGTGAGATGGATCTGCAATAGTGGTTCCGAGAAATCTGAAGGATTCCACAGCAAACACAGGGCTGTTGAGTATGGTGATGAGGGGCAGAGTGGGGGGGGATCCTCCTGTCCTCCATCCCTATAGTTTTGAGTCCACAGTGTGTTAAGCTCCAGGTTGTTCTGACCACACCAGAGAGCCAGCTGATCAACCTCCCGTCTGTAGGCCGACTCGTCACAGTCCCGGATGAGGCCGATGACTGTTGTCAGCAAACTTCAGGATTTGACAGATGCGTCTCCTGAGGTGCAGACGTTGGTGTAGAGGGAGAAGAGCAGTGGGGAGAGCACACACCCCTGGGGGGCGCCAGTGCTAATAGTCCGGGTGCTGGATGTGATGTTCCCCAGCCTCACCTGCCGTCTCCTGTCAGTCAGGAAGTTTGTGATCCACTGACAGGTGGAGACTGGCACAGTGAGCTGGGTGAGTTTGGTGCTGAGGATGTCCGTGATGATGGTGTTGAATGCCGAGCTGAAGTCCACGAACAGGATCCTTGCATATGTCCCTGGAGAGTCGAGGTGTTGTAGGATGTGATGCAGTCCCAAATTGACTGCATTATCCAGACCTGTTAGCCCTGTAGGCAAACTGCAAGGGGTCCAGCAGCGGGCCTGTAATGTCCTTCAAGTGGGCCAGCACCAGTCTTTCAAAGGATTTAATGACTACAGATGTCAGGGCGACAGGCCTGTAGTCATGTAGTCCAGAGATGGAGGGGTTTTTGGGGACCGGGATGATTGTGGAGCGTTTGAAGCAGGAGGGAACTTCACACAGCTCCAATGATCTGTTGAAGGTCTGTGTGAAGATGGGGGCCAGCTGGTCTGCACAGATTTTCATGCAGTGTTGGAGTGGGGGGAGAGGTGACTGTGGGCTTTTCAAACCTACAATAAAAGCCATTCAACTTGTCTGCCATTGTTGAATACTAGCAGAGTTGGGGGATGGTCTCCTGTAGTTGGTGAGTGTCCACAGGCCTCTCCACTTATGCAGGATCGTTGGCTGTAAAGCTGTTATTTAGCTTTTCCGTGTAACATCTCTTTGCTACTTTGACTTCTTAAGTCAGTGTTCCTGGCCTGGTTGTACAGGACTCCCACTTCTGAAGGCCTCCTCCTTGGTCTGTGAATCAGGGTTTTTGGTTGTTGTATGTGCGGAAGGTTTTAGTCGGCACACACATGTCCTCACAAAAACTGATGTAAGATGTCACAGTGTCACAATTTAAATTTAAAAGCAATATTTGCATTTCATTACTGTATTATTGTGTTATTGTATAAGTAAGCACATCGTGAGCATTGCGCAATTCAGAGTCAAATTCCTCCTATGTGTTCACATACCTGGCAATTAAGCTGATTCTGACTGAGAAAGAATATTTTGAATCATTAAGTTCTGTATGGGGTTTGGCATAAGTAAAACAAAAATTATTATCTTTTTTGGACGATTGATAGTTATTTATTCAAAAGAATATAAATACATTTCAAGCAACTAAAATATAAGAATTTCCTTTAAAAAGTTGTTTATTAATTTCATAGATAGCATATAAAACTCTCAGGTCAGAAGTAGTAGTGAATAAATGTCATTTAGGTCTACTACAATGCTTTGGGAATGGATGAATGCTGGTCAGGTTGGAGGATTTTGCAGTCAGCTTGCAAGCAAAGAGTCACCAAACACGTTTCCATATGAGGTTTTGAGAAAATTAACATAGTTGTGCAGGCTGCGGTTTGTAGAGTCTGACTGCTCCAGTCTGTCCTTCATGTTCTGCAGCTGACTCTGGAAACGACGCTCCATCTAAAGGAAAACAGAAACAATGCTTTTTTAAAAGAATCTTGATTTCCACTGTTACATTGCACAGCAGTTATAGTATGAGAACTAGTGAAAGACCAATTAATCCTGCCGATATCTGACATTTTGAGATGATGGGAATCGGCTGATACCTGCACTCATGAGGCCACTAAAAACATATCTGCGTCACAAGGGGGGAGCACTAACATCATTCGACAGCTCCCCCTTTGTGAGTTTTGAGAAGATGGTGAAAAAGTTAGTTTCTGAGTCACCATTGTCTTTCCAGGGCGGCGGTGCAGTGGTTGGCACTGTCGCCCCACGGCAAGGAGGTCGTGGGTTCAAACCCCGGTTGCCCTGGCCTTTCTATGTGGAGTTTCCTCCCACCATCCAAAGACATGCAGGCTAGGTTAATTGGGGTCTCTAAAATTAGGTGTCTATGTGTGGCTGGGATTGGCTCCCGTGACCCTGTACGCAGGATGAGCACGATGTGACCATTGTCTTTCCTAAATGTTTACATGTTTCTCCCATCCTAAATGACAGCTAATCGAATCTAAAACCATTACTGGCATTTAAAATGTAGAAAATAATCCAGTTACTGTACCCCACTCTCCCTGAAACACCACTCACAAGTGTTTCATTTCATTAATTAATAAAAATGACATCTACTAATGACATTGTACTTTGCATGGAAATATACACGACTTTTCTATGTATTGATATCAGCATCATATATTGGCAGTAGGCCGACCTACTATCTAAATATCAGCATCAGCCACTGAAAACCCATATCACACCATGTGGAATCCATGGACATCCTAATGTACCTCTTCCTTGCTTCGCTGTAGCTGACTCTGCTCTGTTTTGGCTCGGCTCAGCTGGCTCTGCAGGTCCAAGGCTTTAGACTGAGACACTCTCTCTTTGGCTAAAACCCTCTGCATGCTGTTGTCCACCTGTAGGACAGAAAGAAAAAAAAAATTTCCTCACTATGTTAACATGGACTGCAATATTCCAGTATTAACCCATAAATAAAACACTAAAATTGTTTATCATTATTCTACTTTTAGATTCATGATTGAGGAGCACTGTAGACATGTAAACACATCAAACCAAACAAATGTTAATTATTGGGGGTTTTGAGGCCTACACATTTCTTGTAGCTATAAAAAGTTAATGAAAAAGTAAAAGAGAATGAGATATCTTTTTTCAACTCCACTGAAACAATACAAGCAGCAAAGAAGTCCAGACTTGTGTAAACTGAGTGTTTCTCAGCACCAGTGTAAAGGTTGTTATGTGATGTTTTGTTCTGAGGACACTGATGGACACGTAAAAGATGTGACCCTATAGACCTGTATCTGAGCGTCGTCCAGAGTTTGTTGAAGCTGCCTGGACAGGACGCTGCACTCGAGGGTCTTCTCCTCCAGCTGCTGCTGAATGCTGCGGACACTGGCATCCTTCAAGGAGAGAGCCTGACACATCTCTTTGTTTTCTATCTTCATGTCCTCAAGCCGCCTACGCATGGAAATAATTTCTGTCACGAAGTGTTTTGTTATGTCGGCAAGCATTGTGTACAAGTGATACTTTCAACTTGGATGGATATATTAATTTTTGTAGCGTCTGCACCGCTCTAAGTTGTGAATTTTCTCTTTGAGAACGTTGTTCTCCTCGTGCAGCAGCAGGTTCCTCTGCTGAAACATCTCCAGCTGAGTGCCTTGCTGTTCCATCTGGGGAGGAACACAATTAACATGCAATCACTGGCCATATAACAGCAGTCCAGCCAGGAAGCTTTATTGTACGTTATCCCCCTTTTCTCTCCCCTCAATTTCTGTCACCTTGTTGCTGCCTGCTTTCAAATAAATACCCCAAAAAATATTTAAAAAAAAAAAGAAGAAACCCACTTCCATGCATTCATCCTGCATTATTACTGCCAATAGTTCTGTCTAGTCAAACTAAATTAGGTAGCTTGCAAGACTGTTTCTTGCAGCAGAAGACAGCTGAGAAGAAAGAGACTAAATTAATTTTCTTTTCTCCTCTTAGAAAAGTGGAAAAAACTACTAGACACATTTCTTTTTTAATCATTGTACATCATTGTTCCATTTCCTTATTAACGGGATCAATTCTTTCATATTAAAAAACGAATGAAAGATTTTATTTAACTTGAAGCAAAGTTCCCCTTCACTTAAAAATGTGTTTTTCTGCCTTCACTCTTGATGTTTGAGTGATGTATGCGCAGAGCTTGACACCTGAACCTGCTGAAGGAGGAAAGTTTCTCTGAGGTTTATCATGTGTATGTACCAGCAGTTTTTATAACATCACAATCAGGGTCCAGTATGCAACCTTAAGCCTCCAGGTCACAAACACTGAGAATAGAGATTATTAAACTTTTTTGTAGAGAATTATTATGATGGTCCTAAAACAACACTGTCTTAAAAATGTTTTGATGGGAAAATAAACTTTGGCGCTCTCTGGTGGTAGCATAAAGAATTACACTATAGTACCGAAATGAATAAGTTGAAAGGGTCGCACGGACTGCACCTCAAGGTGACCACTACACATTTCTTTATTTATCTGGATGGTTTTGAAACAGATTCAGAAATTAGGCCAGATGCCCACTAGACATTGATTTGTCAGAGGAAACGCACATCACCTAGCGTAATTTCAGGGGTTTTTTAACAGTTATGCTCAATCAACCTCTCACACAAAAATGGCAGTAAAACGCACCACAGAAGGGAAAACAACTACACAGCCGTAGTCGGACTCATAACAAACAATAATAGAACCTACCTACAGAGAGGAGGTTCAGACACTAACCACCTGGTGCAAGGACAACGACCACAACACAAAAAATAACAAAAGAAATCATAATAGATTTCAGGAAAAGTAAAACAATGGTCTGTGTATCAGTGGAGTTGAGGTGGAGAGGGTCTTCAAGTGGCTGGGTGGCTTCAAGTTCCTGGGAGTACACATTACTGAGAAGCTAACCTGGAGCCTGAACACAACCTACATCATCAAGAGAGCCCAGCAGGAACTGCTCTTCCTGAGGACCCTGAGACACAACAAGCTTCCCCAGAGATTGCTGCTGGGGAACGGCTTCTACCGCTGCACAATAGAAAGTGTTTTGACATATTGCTGTGTGGTATTCCAGCTGCACTGCTGCAGACAAGAAAGACCTGCAGCGGGTTGTGAAGATGGCTGAGGGGATTATCGGCTCCCCCCCTACCAAACCTGTGGGACATCCACTCCAGCCATCTCTTCAAACGGGCCACAAACATCCAGCAGGACTCCACACACCCCGAAAACCCCTTCTTCACCACTTTCCCTCAGGCAGACTGAGAATCCCAGGAACAGAGACATTGGACGAGATTGCTTCAACAGAATTTGGTTGTTTGAACCATAAAGATCTATCTATATTGAAATGTCAGTTGTTGCCCTGTTAGGAATCTTTATAACTGTGGGCTCCAGACCTCATATCTGTAGATCCTGGACTTTTGTTTAAACCTTTAGCTAACTTGTAATGAATTGATTTCAACACACTAATGACTGAAATACAAAGTAGACCTTCATCGTTACACTTATTTTTTCCCTCTAACTGTCAAAGCTATAATATACTGTATCTTACAGGCTTACCTTGTGTCTGACTTCAGAGAGGGTGGAGTTGTGCTCCATGCTCCTCCTTTCATGGGCGTCGGCCTCCTGCTGGGCGGCTCTGAGCTGCTGTTCAGTCCTCCTCATTCTGTCGGGCAGTGTCTCAAGCTCTCTGAGCCGGCCCAGCAACTCCCGCCTCACCTGCTCCTTCTCTGTCTCCAGGCTCACCCTCACCTCTCGTGCCTCCTTCTGTGTCATCTCCAGCTTCAGGCAGTACTCCTCCGATTCCAGACGAGCCTGCTGGACCTGCACACAGAAGTCCGACGTCACTACGCCACAGTAGCAATAGTAAACTTCACACTTTATGATATCTGAAGTGTTTCCATGAAGAGATTATGCTTTTCCAGAGTGAAGAGTTACTTCAACCAAATCAAAAAAAATAATAATAATTTTTTTTTTTTTTTTTCTTAACAGTTTGCAAAAAACGAAATGTGTCCCCGAGAGCATGTTTCCTGAAATCAGTTGGTGTCTACATTCACTTTGCAATCACAGTATTTAGAAAAGCAAATCATTGTGCAGAAATCTGGTCACATGGTTTAAGTTACTTGTCATTTGTTGCAGGTTTGAGTGTGTAAAGTGAAGCAGCATCACCAACGTGTGAATGTACCTTCTTCTTGTATTTCTCCACCAGGTTTTCGTACTTTTTGATAGACGATTTCAGCCGACGGGCTTCAGACTGCACACCGCTGAGCTTCTCCTCTGATGACGTCAACTGACCCTAAATATGGTGTATGATTATAATAAAAATAATGAAACACAATGCTTGTAGTACCCTGAAAATATGAAACAGTAGACGAAGAAGAAACTGAGATAATTTAACATTTTCTGTAACACTTTTGTCAAGAAAATTACCCATAAGCACAAGTAAATTAAATACATTTTTATAAAAATTTCGGTGATGATGATTCATGACATCACAATGTCCATCTTCCATAAATACCCGCTCAACTTATTTTTCAGTTTAAGAAATTGATTTGAAGTATCTCAAATCTGCAAGAAGAAAATCCTGAAGGTACCCTGAGTCTTTGGTTGTCCAGCTTGGTGGAGGCATTTTCAGCGCTGACGTGATGAAGCTGATCCCTAAGCTCCTCCCTTTCCGCCCGACTCCTCTCCTCCGCTGAATGAAGCCGGGACTTCAGCTCGGTCACCTGACTGTGATGGAAGCAGGTTTGTAAAGTTTGTGTTATATTGTCATTGTACATTTTCTAAATCTATAAAAAGACAGTTTAACTGCAATGAAATATAAGATACTTTATATTATTTTTTGTTATGACATTAAACTTAAACAATTTGTTTTGTTTGACACTCACAGGACTTTGCACATTTCTGTCACATTCACTCTACTTACATGTTCTATTTTTATGACTTACTAATTTACAGAATTGAATAACTCACTGATTTAACTCTCTGTCTTGAATACAACATAAAAATGTTATTTCATAAATTCCAAGAATGTCTAGTTTAATCAAAGTAACACTGCAGCTGAGCATCAGTCCTCACAATAACAAATTGGGGTAATAATGATCATTCAAATGTTTAAGGAATAATTTGTGAAATTATTATAAAACAGTTGTGTTTTGCTGCAAGAGGACTGTGACTTTCATCGATATCTACTCCACATGAAGTGCTGATATAAATTCTGTCTATACACAAAGTCTACATTATACCATGAAAAAGACACCAAAAATAACTATGAATCTGATATGATTGCCTGATCATCCCTGTCTGTAAATGGGGATTATTGTATCAAATGGCATAATTTTTCAAGTCAAAAATCACAATCTGAAATTGTTACCATGGAGCACACATCATGATGTTTTACAGCAACAAACTAAATGTGCACTCACAGTTTGAGAGCAGAAATGTCCTCTTCCAGCTGTCCTTTAGTGGCTGCCTCTTTAGAGTGGCGGAGGCACCAGTCGCTGGATGTGGACAGAGCTTGAGCCAACTGGGACTCCTTAAACAAAATACACATATTGTCATGATTGTTCAAATTATGTCACACCTGCAATACATTTATATATTTTGGGACATTTTGCTGACACATCTGACAAAAGGAGGTAAGGAGCTACAAGACAAGACTCAAAGTAAAGTGAAACAAACCCAAAAAGCAAGAAACTGTAACTGTGATTTTATTTTTGTTTTTACTTTATGTAACCGCTGCTTCTGCAACACTAGTATTTCCCTTTGGCAATAAATCAAGTACCTGTCTGTCTATCTATCTATCTATCTACTGTATTTTCTGTACTAACTCAGCAATCATGTGCTTTCAAAGTAAAAATAGGCCTCCTCGCCTCAGAATTTGGTGTTTGTGTGTTTCACTGGAATAATGCAATTGAACCAATACACTGGCTGAACTTCCTGCGAACCTGATTTGCATAAAAGCGTGTGGTCAGACAAGACAACGCCACCAGTGAGAAAACTCATTTGCATGCAGGATAAACCACAGAAAGGTCTGTGGATCATTCTAACAAACTGGGAATTTGTAGAAAGACATGTTGCTTGTAATTTTTAGACATCGCCCACCACTCTGATGTTCTGAGATTTTCAGACATTGTCGTGTGGACCGGCGGGACCTCTGAATGCTCACCTTCTCCCGCAGGTTTGCCGCAAGCTGCCTGGTGGACTCTTCAGCTCGCTCAGCCTGCTGAGTCAGCAGAGCCAGTACCTCCTGGTCTTGCCGCTCCTCCTTCTCCTTCTTTCGCTGCTGACTCAGAGTCTGCAGCTCCTCCTGCAGAGCCTGTAGATCCTCCTGCTGCTGCTCGTAGCTCTGCTGCATCTTCTGTTTCACACACAGAAGGAAAGAGACATACACACCTCCAGTTTAAAGAGGAATAAAGGGACTTTTTTCCAAAAGTGACAAAAAAGCCCATTTCAGAGGGTCACATGAGTTGGGTCTGCTTCATTTACTTTTTTTTTACCCCACCAGCAGACAACTTCCAGCGAAACTACGGAGTGGCAAGGAAGTGACACAAAAGTAGTTTATTTAGTCAGGCTGAGGAAAAAGTGTGGATAATACAGCGGGTTTGAGAAGTTTTTATAAATATTTGGATACATTTCTTGCCATGCCTCCTTTCCAGACTACAGGGAATGAGTGCTTTCTAATCAGAGCAGAGAAAGAGACAATATGACCAAAGTATAAAATCATCATAATTTATAATATCAACACAGTATCCTCATTCTGGATACTGATTTAGTAACACTGATTGGTCATGTAGAGTTTTTAGCCTGAAATATGTTGGCCATTTCGTTCTAACACTTACTTTAGCACTCATTTCACTCAGTGTGTGTTGGATCAATGATTGAAATCAACTAGTCCACATCTGACAGTTCAAGTGTTTGTTTGTTTGTGTTATTGTATTTTATGTTCACATACATGCAACTGAGCAGCCAGATGGACCTTCTCAGCTTCTGTTCTGTTCAGCTCAGTTTCCAGATGCTCACGGGTTGACTGCAGGACTCTTGAAAGCTCCTCCATTGTCTTCACATTGTCCTGCCATGACAGAGGGAAGCAGAGAGTGAGTATGTGGCTGTGTTTGAGCTATGAATCTTTTCTACCAAGCATTGACAGAATACAAGTTGTGTAAACGTTTTACTTTGGTAAACCAGTATGGTAGCAGCACAAATCTAATGGTAAGTTTCAAACAACCTTTTCAAAGTCCAAATGCTCAGCAAGCTTAGAAGCCTCTTTCTCCTTGTTTGTGAGTTTGGCCAAAAGCCGCTTTAAGAGAAGAAAAAAAACAACAAGACAAATCTCCTCAGATGTCTGGTGGCTGATAACGTTGAATGAAAGACAAACAGCACTGCATATGACCAGGTGATAATTACTCACAATGTTCTCTGCTTTACTGTCGGCCATTCTCTTCTTTAAGGTATCTCTCTGTTCTGACCACACCATTGATTCTCTCTGTGGACACAACACAGCATCCAAATAACAGTCAGAACAGAATTATTGCACGCTGACATTTCCTCTCCTCGAGTGTTCTTCCTCTTCCTGTACCTCGTATTCACACCACTCTCTGAGGAGCTCACGAAGGCTGTGATTCGTGCTGTCAAACATCTCTATCTTCTCTAACAACAACTCCTGCTGCCGTCCCAGTGAAGTTGCGTGCAGTTTTGATAGCCGCTTGTCCTAAAATAAAATAAGTGAATAAAATAACAACAACAATCATGTACAACAAAATAAGTACTACTCAATTCATTCATCCTGCATCTATCAAAGCAAACTCTGAAGACAAAATGGTCATTTGGTGCCTAATGTACCTTAGCGAGACTGTCGATAGTTTCCTTCAGAGCTGTCAGCTGATTGGCTACTGCTACTCCATCGATTTCTGCTTCTACGAGCGCCCTCAAGAGCACATCTGTCTCCCTGTGTTGACCCCTAGAATCTGATCTGCAAGCAACACGGGAAAAAATTCAAACTGAAATACCAACGTGTGAATACAGCGGTCATCACATGTACCTATTTATCATAGGCCTGCATTTTTTGTGGTAATTGTAAGGTTATGTTGCAGCAGAGAGGCGTTGACATTTCATCAACATTTATGATGAGTCTAAACATAGTATTAGTATTTTACCACAATGAGAAGCTTCTTCTGTTTGCTACACTGCAGGTTTTATGTCCTACAGCAAAATATTAGTCAGGGACAAACAGCAGAGCTTACTAACACAGTTCACCAAATAAAACAGCATGTGTACAAACATTTTTCAGTAAAAAAAAAAAAAAAAACTAACAAAGTGCACTACATCCTGTAACTGTAACCCACTTTTACTGTATTGTTTCCTGGTCTATTTGTGGCAACCTTACAGGAGATAAGCCCTTGCTTTCTAATTTTGAGGGGACTGACAACAACAAAAAAACTAAAATTATCTTGATAAGAAGTCTCTTGTCTACTTTTGGACAGTTACAATATTCACCAAAAGAAGACATCACCATAAAAGAAAATGAAAAGCACATAACCGTACGTGCAAGTGTGTAAGGGTGGGTTTCATTTGAGTACAAAGCTTTGTTATTTTCTGGCTGCTGAAGAGACTCTTACTTCTTTAAACGACAAACGTTTTCTCGCTCTCTGATTAGGACATCAAGGTTTTTGGATCCCGCAGTCAGGTCTTCTTCCTGCTCCTCTGCATCACGCTGTTGTCCGATTCCACTTTCTGATTGATGCTGCAGTCTGCTTCTCTGAATATCAGACATAAACAAACAGCATTTAAATTGAGTTTGCAACTCCCTTCTGCTATGTAGCAGACATGTTATGCACTTAATTCCAATTGACATATTGGTAAACAAGCCACAAAATTTGATTATCACTTCTTACTGTATTCTGTTTAAATGCAGTTTTGTTTGACCACATTCAACACTCGTGTCAAACCTGTCTGTCCTGTTAGGGAAGCAAATCCCTGCCAGAATATCCCTTCCTCTACCCCAATTGTGTGCATTTGGCAGCATGCTTACTGGCACTGGTTGAAAGCATGGCAGTGAGAGATGAACACTAGAAAGAGACTTGACACTTGTATGAACCCACTTCTCTACTGCAGGATAGTCTTCCTGGAGGAATCCATGGCGTCCTGACCTTTGGCCTCCCTCCCTCTCCCTTCACCTGGGCAGCTTTTGTCCTGTTCTGCTGAAAAAAAAGGGAGGGATTCCACTGGTAAAACTCATACTTGTTGTAGCAACCTTACTAATTTAGTCTATTTATTTGTTTTAAAAAAGAAACTAACAAATGATTGCGGGTGAAAACAGACGGTGATGAATTTCACACATTAGCTACAATATCCAAAATAATGTAAGATGCATTTGGGCTGTTCTAACTTTCATTACCATGCATATCAGCATGCAAATCATCTGAGCTATGAAACAGTCAACGTGCATTTCAATTATAGTTAATTACTACTAATAACCTGTGGGGTTCTGCTGACACTCCTCCTCATATGAACATGTACAGGTGTGGTCTCCGGTACATGGACATGAACCGGCGGCGGTGGTGAATCCCGGGTTTTCATTCTGTCGAGATGTTACAACATTCAGACCGCGTTTTGGATCAACAAAGACCCAACCCGACACATTTTAAAAGCGGTAACGTTAGCTCATTATTGCCGTGATAAGTTCCCAAGAAAAATCTCGACTTTTGTCTGTGGAGCTGACGGTTGTTTGGGTCGACAAATGACCACCCTGATTGGCTCGTTCACAATATCCCGTTCTGTGATTGGTGGAGGCGTGTTTCCGATAAACGTTGCCCGTGGTAACAGTCTATGGTTTAAACTTCTCTGTTAAACTTACACTAATTGTTAAACATGAATGCGACCATCTCCTTATAAACTTCTAGCTATCTAGGTTTTTATTCAAGGACCGTTTTTCGTCTTACTGTCTTTCTTAAAAAAACGTTTTTAAAAAGCACAATGAAACCCAAAATGGTGGTTACCGCGGATTACACAAAAAATGTATTTCTACAGTTTAAATGTGACAAAGGTGTAAATGAAATAGCTTTAATATAAAAGTGGTTTCATTTTAAACCGTTAAATGATAATATAACCATTAAGTGACTGTTATACTGTAATGTGCGCAGTTACAGTAGGAAATGGTTGACATGACTGCATTTCCTGTTTCTTTCCACGGAACTTCCCGAATGTGTTTGCCTTTAGAGCAAGCTAATGTTCATTGTGCTAGTCTTACGGTCACGAATCACCAAATCGTAGTATACTTATCCTGCAAGTTAGTACTTCTTGACCGAATTGCCATACTTGTGATGAATCTGAGGTACTTTAGGTTGGTATTTAAGAATTAAAGGACACTCGTCGACGTACCACCTCAGCTAAAAACAAAGCTAACGTTAGCAGTTTAGCTTGCTAGTTTGCGATTAGCTTTCCATGTGCGTACGAGGCTGCAATGAAGTGTTCACGGAGCCTGCGGGAGCTAGTAAAGCAGCTGGAGAAGTTAATAATGCAGTATATTTCCTTTGTACTCCTGTTTTATCCCGCTGCATACCAGCCTGGTGAGGCGTGTGCTGCTGTAGCGGAGGAAGGGAGAACCAGCCCCGCAACCCTGATACTGTGCAGGGCGTGCGGACATGAGCTGGCGTCCGGGACGGACATCCACTTCGTCCCAAGCCGACTGGCTCTTTCTAGCCGCAACGACACGTTGGTCGGAGGCCGAAGGGTTAACATCCAGCTTTTCGAAAACCCCCACGGACACCAATTTGAGGTGATTACGTTCAGAAAAGCGGATGTTACCCAGCACTGGCCTGCATATACACACTTCTCCTGGTTCCCGGGGTACTCGTGGGCGGTGGCCACCTGTCCCAGGTGTAAAACTCATTTAGGTGGGTACGAATCCGTAATGGTGCAAAAAGTGCCTCTTCAACTTACTACAGAGAGCAGTTTCAGGAACACTTTAATGAGGTCCCTGTACTGTGAGATGAAGGAGACATATTTTCGACCACCAAGAAATGTTTCGTCTTTTTCTGTCACATTCATAACGACAAAGCATGTGATACTTACACTGTTTTAACCTTGACATGTACTTCCATCTATGCCACAGACCGTAGTCATCAGCATTTAGCATCAAAATGAAGACTGTCTTGTGTAATCCAACAAATTTAAGTTATTCATCCCCATTTTCAAGTTTCTGTCGTATCTTTGTAAGACAATTAAGTCAAACTAAATATTGAGTTATGCACTCATGCAACTTTTGAAATACTTAATTTCAACAATTTAAAATAAATAGTGAGGATTTAGTGTTGTAAATCTTAAAGCGCTAGTGAAAACTTGAAGCATAAGTAAATACACACTTAAACTACTGCCTTAACTGGCATGAGTTTGGTATCTCAACCTCTGTAGGAGTTAAGTGATAAATAACTGCACACTGAGCAAGCAGTAACAGGCTTTCATGCTCATCTTTTTATACTGGCATCCACTTGTTTGGATCCATGTGCTACGTTTTATTATATATTGTGGTCCCAATTGGTCTTTCAGATAACGTTTTTTCCCCCCCCCTTACTCCAGGTTGGGCCTTCCAGCCCAGTGACTGGCCAGACACAATCAGGAAAACAAACTTTGAGGAGTCTGAGCACACCTTCTTGGCTTTAATCACAGATCGTCTATTAAGAGAAGACTTTGCTTCAAGTCTGCTAATGACGCCAAAATCCTTCGTGAGCTGAAGTACTATTCACTGTACAATGTAACTGTAAACCAGGTGCCTTTGCTGCTACTTACAACTATTTTAAAATAAAGTTATATGCACCTACTTTGTTTGAAAACTCCCACACATGTAAACACAGTAAGTTTTATTATCGTAACAAAGCAAGTTTTACACCTCAAATTTAAAACAGTTTCTTTTTCCCCCAGCGGAAAAGGAAAGTGTGATTAAATGTGAATGAGATAACAGGTTTGTTTTACTCATGAAGCAGTGGGGGCCAACATTTACAAGCTTGTTTTTTCTCCATTTTGTTCTTTATTAAAAATGTCATTTCAAATCTCAATGGATATCTGTAAAACAATACAATGAAAAAAAAAAAAGTCCCATAGAAATGGTGTCAAAATAACCACTCTCCCCAATAACCAACTGCCCCTCCCCAGCTTACCCCGCCCCCCTCCCCCTAAACATTACAAGTCAAAGGAATGAGCTGGTACTCGTTAACCACATAGGGGGAACATGACAGTTTTCTTCAAGGGATCAACACCCCAACTGGAAAAGGAAAAAAAATAAAATAAAAAAATATGGGGACAAAATATTGAGAGGTAAACTAGCGCTGGGTCACTACACCATGGCTTTAGTCAATTTACCACACAACCTTTAACAGGAGGAATTCTGTGTGAATTGCCTTCAGATTCTATTCAGGATGCCGTGCTGATTCTATTTTTACACTTTTTAAAGTTATTTTTGAGATGACTTTGACGATGGTACTCAAAATTCAGGGCAAAGTGCCATTGGCCTAAGATGAGTCAAAGGAGAACATAACATGGCACCAACAAGTGAAGAGGCCTCAGAATGGAAAATGAAGCACACACCGATTTAAAATAAAAAATAAAAAGTAAAAAAAAATAAAATTAAAACCTTTGCTCCCAAATGTGAGTGGAAAAACCAAACAGGGAATAGAAGGTTGAGGGTCTGGGTAGATTATGTTAATTCTTAGTCGTCTTCTCCCTCGTCATCCTGAAAGAATGAGATATCAGATCGTCAGTTAGCGTTGAAAACAAATAACTGTTACCAGCTCCAATTTGAGTTTATCACTTTACCTCTCCATCTTCTCCGTCGTCCTCTTCATCATCCTCTCCATCTTCATCTCCCTCCTCATCTATGTCCTCCAGACCCTCCTCGTCCTCTTCATCATCCTCACCTTCACCCTCTTCGTCATCCATGTCAGGAACCTAGGGATTAGAATCACTTTCAGCACTTTTGTCTTTCAGTTATACCAGATGTCAGAGAGTTTGCTGTCTTGGTGAATAGAATATATTTTATCATCAGCAAGAAACAATGCTTGGAACATCCACAGACAGATAAAAATGAAGTATATAAATATATACAGCTACAAGATGTATACTTATTATGGAAAGTGTCAGCAAGGGAAATGTATATGCCACAAGCAAGGACACATTAACCTGGATGTACACATACCAGGTAGTACTGCAGAGGGTTTGGCCAGATGTCGTCCTTGATGACCTCCCCGAGCTCATCGGCACCGGCGTCAGCGTGATCAGTGAACCAAGTGAAGAAGCTCTCTGGCTCTTCATGTTGCCTCTTCCTTCCTGCTTTGTTCTGTGTCTGGCTGGAACGCTTGGTCAGGTCCTACAAACAACAAAATTAAAATGTCTAGCTGAAAACTTCTAGTGTGCAATTCTGGAGTGAGGTCAGGTCGAACTGGTTTAACATTTGCTGATTTTCTCTACTTAAAAGTCAAAGCTAGTACAGCAGCTCAGATCTCAGGGCTTCATTATATAAACATAAGATGTCAAATAGAAAAAAATATTCTGAATTACAATCATCATCATATCAATATACACATACCTTTCCTGATTTCCATTTGATTTCTGTCGACTTCGAAGATGGGTCTCCGCTCTCGTTCAAATGGAACTCTTTGGAAAGTACTTTGTTTTCGAAGTACGGATTTTCATCGAAATACTAGAAGATACAATGCGCCCAGATAAGAACACAACAACCAACCTGCACCTTAATCTTGGGTGTGAGTGCACGCAACATCACAATACTTACAAAATCTATTCTGTAGCCTGACTTGATGTCTTCAAACTCTGTCACTTCCACTCGGCTCAGGTAATGAAGTGCTTCTTCATCTTCCTCTCCGAGTAGGGCAGATACTGTGGGGGAAACGGACTTAAACTTAGTCACTGTCCAAATAACTCAGACTTATTGAGATTTAATTATTTCCAAACAGAGGCAATAAAATCCCATGTGAATTGCTCACCTTGTGGATGGTTGACAAACGTGGTGACCCAGAAATTGGGGATTTTGGCGATCAGTTCTGACCTCTTCTGAAAGAATGGCTGACGGAGTTTGTTGTATTTCTGTTCTACTTTGAGGATCTCCTCACTGGCTTGTTCGTTCAACCTGAAGGGGAAAAATCACAAGCCAAATTTAACTTCAGTTTCGACTGCTTATGCAGATTGAGTTTACAAAAACAAAATCCCTGTCATGTTTGTTGTTAATTTAAATTGTTCTGTATGTGGTCAATCCTATTTAGACACAGGGATATCAAACAGAGCACCATGAAGGACTAAGATTCTGCAGGTTTTCATGCCAACCACAGATAACATTATCTTATATCACTATTCAGTCCCTCTTCCTTTAAAGTGATGCACTTATCTCTTTAGCTTTAAGGACAAGGTGTGACATCCCCAATTTGACTTTTTAAAAAATTACCTGTCAATTTCATTTTGAACTTCATCAATGTGTTCAATAGCTTCCTGCTGCTCTTTCTCTGTGGGGGAAAAAAGAAATAACTGTTAAAAATTTGTAGAAAGTATTACACATAAGTTAATCCAGGACTAAAAACAAAAAAACATGGACAGATTGTGGTTAAATAAAAATAAAAAAGTAAGTAAATATATAAGTGTTAGTGTATAAAAATAATTACATTTGCCATCACCGCGAGTTACTTTTATAGCTGCAACTAAGTTTACTATATTTCCGAGCACTACTGGGGTCTACGGAGCGATATTTTGCTATTCCAATTGTTTAGGCGTTTACAATAACTAATCCTTCTGTAGTACGCGGTCGATAACTGTAGTTGTCTGGTTATCGGTAGAATAAAAGCCGGGCTCTCCCGGAGGTTATTGTAATGTGAGCGGCCAATGGCTGCAGCTCTAGCGGCTCAGACACTCACCGTTTCCTGCCGGCTGCTGCCGAGAAGGCCGCGTGGTTTAAATGTGGGGCATCTCACTGCACACACAGAGCTGCGATAACGTGAGGGGACTGAGCTCGGACAGATGCCAGAATAAACTCCCCTAACTATCAAAACGCTGCTCATATGGCGAAATATAATAATTAGTCAGATTAGCTGATTGCGGGACCGGTGAATTTAAATGCATTTCTGAGTAACAAAACATAACGTCGTCAGCTTGAGTTAGGTAACATTACAACAACAACACTAGCTGGCTAACTGCTAATGGCCAAATGAAAATGCCAACTTTTACGGTTATTAACAAACACAACAACAGTTTAAATTTATATTGGCCATTTTGAGGTAATTCTTCAACAGCGCCACAGAACAATGCTCCTCCAGTATCGCATACTACTCAGACAGTAGCCAACGACATAACTGGCCACGCTGATGATGCTAAATCCAGTAGCTAACATGGCCTCTCAGCCCCGGTCTGAGCTGAACAACAGCAGGCAGGAGCAGTGGCATGCTAATAACCGCGTTAGCTGACGAGCTAGCTGCTGTCCTCAAAATGTGAATACACGCATCACCCGCGGTCGTCAACCACGAAGAAGGTCCCGGGGCATTAAGCAAAATCAAACAATATGCACAATTATTAACAATATTGCACCCCGTGGCAATGCACATTATGTTAGAGAAGAAAGTGAAAATGGCGGTGAACAGGAGGCCGCCATTCCCCTTACCGGAGGTTTCGTCCGCTCCGTCATGGTTCGAGTTCAGCTCCTTTTTACTCACTTTTGCCGCCGAGGCCGACATCTTTTCGCAAGCTGGGATAACTTACAGGCGTCTGATAGAATAGCTGGTAGCTCTGAATCTGGTTTCTCCTTGAACAGGAGAACGTTAATTCGGCGTAAAGTTCAGCGTGCAGAAGCCAACAACGTGCTGCTTTCCACACAATGTAGCTGCCGATGAGCGAGGAAGTCACAGCAAGCGCTGCTCACGCGCTCCTTTCATTACGAACGCGCCTCACCGAGTCGAGAAGCGACGAGCTCCGCCTCTCAAAATAGGTCTCACTACTCAGCACCAATTTGCTCATTTACTACTGTCTCTTCTCTTAAAATTACACCCAAAATTAGCTAAACCTCAAACTATGAATTATATTTATCAAATAAGCGATTTCAAAAATCAAGTGAGGCCAAAATTTACGTTTATTCAGGCAAGGCCAAAGCTTCAGTTGGACCGACTCGCACTTGCGCACTTTAAAAAGATGCTGAATATCAGTAGAGGAGGAGGCTGGAGCCTCATTCTGGTGGTCAGTGCAAATTAGCCCGTTAGTCGCAGTTTTGTCCCGAGCCAATTGTTTGTTTAAGATAAGAGGAGGCCGAGCAAACATGATATTTATGTTTAGAATATTCACAGTAGTTTGCGTATTGTCTTTATAAACAAATCCATGTCTAAATAATAGCTTTAGCCGGGGAAACCTTTAAGCTAACTTAGTGGACGCGCAATTACGACGGTGAGGGATGTTGTTCAAGCGTGTCCCTTCATGTCTACATGTAACTCATATATTAAGGGCTTTAATTCAGTCGCCTGTCAACTTGAGCCCACCATTCTCCACTATCATTTTACAGGGCAACAGCCGGCCGAGAAGAGGATAACAGCAACCACAGAGCTGTCATGTATTAAGACAAGAAGTGTGTATGCAGGGCTTGGAAACATTCACAGTGGGGATTCACAATTCTGTCAGCAAACTTAGCTGTATGTCTAGGATCATGTTCAGTACAACAGCAGCTGCTCCTTTGTTTCTCACCTCCTTGATGTGTGTTGACTACTATAAACATGTGTTTTAATGTCTCTCACACCACCTTCTTGTCTAAGCAGGTTAAACAAATATCCTCAAAGCTGCAGGCTTGTCTCTGCCTTGTTCCAAAGAGAGAAGCAGCTCAGTGTTTGTCTTTTGGTTGGTGACAGCACAAGAACATGTGGTCATGCAGTGGCCAATACCAAGCCCAGCGCAGGCGATCAGCACTGTCAGACTTGCAGCAGCAGTGCTGGCACAGGAGAGAGGAACTCTGCCGTCCTCCTGCAGAGAGAAACTCCCCCTAAAAGAGACAGAGAGAGAGAGAGAGAGAGGGATTTGGTTACAGAGCAGAGGATGAGGATGCAGTGGGACGCTATGTTGCAGAGGAGTCTGCAAGGATGCAAAAACAAACAGGAGGACAGGCTCTGTGATCCAGATCTCAAGATGTAGGAGCCACATCAGAAGAGCCCTCAGTCAAAGTGTGTCTGTGAACGCACCATAACATCAGGGGACTTCTGTTTCAAGGATAGTGAAGGTGGAGAGAGACGCAACCTAAGAAGTCCCCCCTCCACCTCCACAGAGGATGACAAATTAGTCTTTACTCTGCAAGGAGCGAAAGCATCACCCTGAGGTTAGTGAAGTGCAAAGTCATACACCTGATTTGAACATGTTTTCACTTATTCCATCTATTCAACTGCACTTGTTTTTGTCCAGTATGGAAATGAGTTGTGTGTCCATCAGTGTTGCTGGTGATTTCTTCATGTTCTGCCACTTGTTATGATAAACTATGGCTGTATTCGGTCAGTGTGCTGTTTGTGAATGTGCTCCTGTGCCAGCTGACTTGTCAGGGAAAAAGCATGGTGATGAAGTGGGGTTTGTTTTGTCTTGATGTGATGTCGTTATCCAGGATCAGATGTTGTCCACAGCTCAGCAGATGCTGCAGGATAGCCGCTCCAAGATCGAGCTGATCCGACTGCAGATTATCAAAGTCACCCAGGCGGGCAGTAGCGGTGGCGGCGGTATTGGCGGTGATGGTGGCAGCAACCATGACAGCTCTACACATGGAGGTCAGAGTCCTGGACCTTACAGGGTCACAAAATGTTGCACTGGAGGTCAAGGAGAGCATTTTTTTATATACACAAATTGTCAGAATTTGTTTTTAATTTACAGACATGCCTTCTTCATGCAAAATTAGGGATGTTTACCAGCCTCCAAGCTTCTTTTAGTATGTAAACTAGTTCAAAAGAGGGACGAAATTATCTATTAAAGGATTCAAATTCTGTCTGTCACCAACTGCTACAACATCAGCGCATCTGTGACACAATTTATGGCTTCTTTGATACAGTCAGATTTTCTGAATGTAGAGTAAGCTTGGTCAATAAACCAGAAATCTATTAGAAACAAATAGATAACAAATAGCTCACTACATCATAGATAACTACATTGGCACAATACAAATGAATGAAAACGACCATTGAACCATAACAAATAGGATGGAGGCTTGGTAGAGTTAAAAGAAGGGGGTTACAGGTATGAATGCTTTGTCTTATCATAGCTCTTAAACTTTTCTCTTTGGTGGATCTCAGGCGCTTTTGTAAACATTGCCAATCTTTATTTAGTTGTTTTCCTGCTGATGTTAATCCAGATATGTGGTTTGAAAATGTTATGCTCTAATGTTCAGTTAAAGGCAGTAATTTATGTCAGAGCCCCCTTTCATTGAAGAGGTTTAGGTGGGCATGCTGTTAACAAGCTGTACAAATGTATTTTAGTTTCAGGTAAGTTTTGTGTGTCCTCAAAACAATCTAGATAATGCTTCGAAAGCATGTCCTGTGAAGATGTATGGGTTTTTGGTTAGAAAAATGTCAGGTAGTAGAGTAGACAATATCAGCAACTTCAGTTCAGGAATATCAGCGGTAGTATCAAAAACACACATGGGTTAAACTGTGCTTCCTGCCAACTGTCATCTTTGTGAGTGTTATTTGTATAATGCGGAAATTGAAACCACTCTGACAGCATTAACAGAGAATGAGAGTAAATGTGACCTTTAATTCTAAACTGGAGATGTGTGCCATTTGAAAACTCTGAAACTAACACTTACAAAATTATTCCTGGCTTGAAAGTAAAAGGGTATGAAATGCGAGACAAGTAACTCTGTTTCTTGTTTCCTCGGCTCATATTTCATTCTCCTGACCCCTGAACCCCTTTCCTTTCATAGATTCCTTATAATGTTGTGATCTGCCAGGTCTTCTCTACTATTGCAGGTTGTTTAATTCATCATAAATCATTCAAGCTGTTTAGGAAAAGGATGATGAAATTGACTTTCTAAAACTATACTTAAGTCTAGTTTGCATAAGACTAAAGTATCACATTTAATCTAACTGCTAAGTGCTTGTCTCATTATGTTAACTTAACAACAGGTGAAAGGTTTTTCTTCCAGTCATTTTTATACTTTTAGAGCTTTCATACATTTTTGATAAGTGTCAGCTAAATGCCAGAAATATATTTTTTTTAAAAAGACCTTTGCCTGGAGCACAGTGACATTTTAGACGAAGAGGCTCACTTCTGCTTTATAAATACTTATTGCAGGAATGAAAAGAGTTTCAGGTTCTATGAGGATGTATCGCTTGTCTGAAATGAATTTGTTCATTCTGAAATACTCTCAGGGATCTGTCCGGTTGCTGTCAGTCCTTTGGACGTTCGTTTGGCAGAGTTGCAGCACTACATGCAAAGAGAGACAGATGCGTTGGTGCTGGCCAAAGATGTGGTAAAGCAGCTGGATGGAATCTCATCACTGGACCAGAAGGCTCTGGCTGAGGTAGGACTCTCAGTCAGTTTATTTATAAGTAGCTTGAGTTCAGGGGAGCCAGAACGCTGATGTACAATCTAAATATGTGGAAATAGATAAAGGCTGGCAGTAGTAGTGAACATAACAGAACATTTCATGTTACTATACACTTCGTTTTACATGATAACTGAATTGTAGAGTAACCTCTGGCTACAGAGAAAGATGTCCACTTGTAACATGTTGAGAACGTTTCGGTTTCCCCGAGCCCCCTCAGTTTTGAAGGCTGATAGAGATATTTGTAGATTGGAACTAATATTCAGTATTTTAAATCTGGCTCGTTTTCTTGTCAAAAAGCTTGTTTCCTAATAACATCAGATCATCAAATCTCTCCATGAAAACCAGACTGACGGTCAGCAGCTCCATAAGATAAGGGGATCCACCATACACAACGACAGACAAAGTACGGGATACATGAAGAATACATTTATAAAGAAACCTTTAAGGAGCATACCTGCGACTTAGCAAGTTTTAGCCAACTTGCAAATCATGTATACTTCACACCGTATTACTGCTGACCATTTTTACAGCACTCTTGAAACTTGCTTGAGTTATGTTATCAAGTTCTAGTTCTCAATCTAGTTGAAGTTTAGAGCATTAAAAAAAAGAGTTTGCCATTTGATTTTTATGTCAAATGTTTATGTTCTTGATTTGTATTGAATGGGCTAAGACATCCAACAGCACAGTTATGGTCCTTATGGGTTAAATGAAAACATAAAATATGCAACCAAAATAAAGTTTAATGCTGGGTATTTGATACCGTTTAGTTTTGGTCAGAGCGGCACCTTCACTGGACACTGATTAGCTAAAAGCTGTTATTTAATAAAATCACAAAATAAAAAGGAAAAATCTTCAATCCTCGTTTAAGTCTAAAGTCTGGAAAGCATGTTTATGTTCAAAGTGAAGCGACACTAACCGTAACCTAAAATACCAAACAGCACTATATTTAAAAAGACCAAACAGAGCAACACATGTCATCTTCCCGTCAGGCTCAGTCCCGGGTGCAGGAGTCCTCCCAGAAGCTGGATCTTCTGCGACTGTCCCTGGAGAAATGCCTAAAGGAAAAGAATCAGGAGCCTCTACAGCAGCCTGCAGGGGGGGTCGACCCTTCAGAGGGACCCCCGTCTTCCCAAAACTCCAGACCTGGATGTTCTCTGTCCAGCTCCCTGTCCATCTTCTCTATCAGACCTGCCTCCTTGACTGGTACGTATCATTGAAAGTGTGCTGTTTCTGAACGATACTGAGAATAAAGATCAAATTGAAAATGTTTTTCTTTTTTGTGCGTGTATAGAAATAGATGCATGATTCATTTTCAGCCACACAAAGTTTGTATGAGTAAGTGTGTGTATGATAAAGAGGGTCACACTTACACTTCAGGTTTAAGTGGTTCAAATAAAGTCAAGCTTTTTCTCCGATTCAGCCAGATACGCAGGTTATGGATTCTGCACAATACCTTGAAATTAACATTTTAAACCACATTTCTTTTTAAGAAAACAATTGCAAGGTTGATTTTTGTTTTTGTATTTTTTCACTGATCATGCAGCTGTTCTCAGTAGTATCGTGTGCGCCCAGTGTTTGAACATGGTTCACCATACGCTGACCTATGGCAGTCGATAATCGGATGTAATCTGTTGGTTTAGGACGGTTCAGTTGTAAGCCAGTCTCCCCCTTCACCAGGCAAAAAAAGGCCTTTTGATGATGTAATGAGGAGACAAATCCTGGAGTTGCTCTGTTGGCAGAGAATAATGAGAGCAAGTCTCAGCAGTGAAAACACTAGGGCTGGTTTTCTGCTGCACAGCTGTTAGCACTACAGAGAAATTAAGAAAATGAGGATGTGAAAGCTCAGTGTGCAGCTCCAGACAGTGCTGATTAAAGGCTTCAGTTCAATTGATTTATTCATGCTGACAAATGAAAGGTTTTATTTTAAAATGCTGCTTTCATTCTGATCAGCTGTCTTAACTGAAATTCATTACCAGGCACTAGGAACACTCATAGTTACACGCTGTAGTGTTGAAGTATTTAGTAAGAACAGTGCTCAAACTCACATCCAACTTGTGTGTTGTTACTTTTATATGACAGCAACGCTTATTTAATTTAGCGGAGGCTCTTATTAAATTGAGAGTCATTTTTTAAAGTCAAAATTAAATTCTCTTTATTATTTTGTCAGGTAAACTTGAAGTCAGGCTTCTTGGATGTGGGGATTTACTGGAACCTTTGACAAACCCAGAGCAGGAAAACTGTCCCACTGAGGAAAGTTCACCAGCTGCTCATGGGACAGACGGATCCTCTAGTAAGTGGACATTTTGCGTTTTTAGATTGTACTGCTTTGCCAACAGTTTAGCTTTCAGCTGTGTTTCCTATTGAAGTTACAGTAGGGTGAAATGTTATTGATCACTCAAGTAACAGCAACAGAACCTAATAAGAAAAAATAATGATAAAGATGATTAATTGAATACTCATAGATGGCACCACTTCTCATGATCAATGCCTTTAGACTGCACAGGGAAACATTTGATGTAGATCGGATTAATTCTCTAGGAGTTCATTAAAGTACGTAACCTGTAAATCACAAAAATGACCATTAAAACCAAAATGGCCAACTTCCTGTTGGGTTTAAGGCATTGTTCCAAGAGGCTTTTTTGTGTTTTGCGCTTCATTTGCAGAAAGAAAGGAAGAAAGAAAGAAGAAGAAAACTAATTCCTTTGGTTTCAATAGTGTCCTCCCAGGTTTCATGCTTAGGCCCTAATAATACAGTAACAGTACCTGTAATTACTGAATCATGTCCTAGGATAAGTTCTAGAGAAATGTTGGTATTAATTATAGTGAAAATAAAACAATTGGTACTTTTCCAATTGACTCCAATTACTTGCTTGCTAACCCGGAGAGTCTTTTAATGAGTGCACAGCTGGTCAACTAAACATGCAAAAATTTGATATTTGTCTACAGGCAAGCAATACAACAACTATGGAGATGTTTTATAATAATACATTAATAATGAATAAATATTCATTTGGGTTTAAATTGAGCTTTTCTTTAAAAAAAAAAACAATCTCCTTTATCCCTTTTAGTTAGTGCCAAATTACATAGTTCTTTCCAGAAAACTTTGTTGGAAATTATTAGGGAATTATGTTCACCTATAAAATGAAGTGCCACGAAAAAATTAAATTGATGAAATAATAAAACATTAAAATGCAAACAGTTGTACGTATAAACATATGCTTGTTCAATTGACTGTATGTATTTGTATAATATACCCAAGGGCCCTATACTAACTGCTTTCAGAGCTTTCAATCGCATCTCATCGATGAATGGAGATAACTCAGTTGCATGGAGATATTTTGTCGTTTTGGTTACACAGATTTACAGTTGTTGCTTACAGATATTAAAAGCATTTTTCCTAAAATTGAAACATGAATAATTATTTAAAGGTTAATCTAATATTACTATCAGTGTTCATATTGCATTTTATTACATTATATCCTCTGGCAAGGATGTTGGAAGGCTATGTCATTTCAGAAAGTAATTTGCTAAATGGCATGACATTTACTTGCTATTTTGTTAAAGCTGAACAGAAAAGACAAACGATAAACAAGTATAAACTCATTAGAAGTTTGCAGCTTTGGAAGTAGGAGGATCACTGTAGATTTTTCCTGTATGGCTCAATGCAAATAGCATGCCATTAAAAGGATTAAGGTTTTGGGTTTGATTCCAGCTAGGGTGATCCACTCTAGTTCCCTTCATCCTACCTGCTTGCCTTGTATGTGTGTTGTAGCCTCTTTTAGATGCTCCGTTTTAGTATTACGCACATTTACTGTAAGGTTCCATCTCGGCACTCTCATCAGCGTAACTTCAAGCAGCATTAGCAGCTGTTTTCAGCTGACGGCAGACAGACACAGTTAGAGACTAGCTGGTGAAGAAAGTGGAACATTTAGCAGCTAAAGGGACCGATAAAGGTGCATCTCATAAGATTGGAATATCGTATAAGTTCATTTATTTCTGTAATTAAATTCAAAAAGTGAAACTTTCGCATATGTCAGATTCATTAAATATAAAGTGAAATATTTCAGACCTTTTTTTGTTTTAATCTTGATGATTGCGACTTAAAGCTCAGGGAAATTAAAAATCCGTATCTCAAAATAATAGAAAATTAGAATAAAGAATAGACACTACCGAAATATCGATCTCCTGGATAGTTGAAAAGTTCTGAAAAAGGTTCATTTATGCACTCAGTCCTTGGTCGGAGATGAATTTCTGCATCATGGTGGCGTGGCATAGAGGCAATCAGCCTGTGGCACTGCTGAGGTGTTGGAAGCCCAGATTTCTTTGATAGTGGCCTTTAGCTCGTCTGTATTGTTGGTCTGGTATCTCTCTCTTTCCTCTTGACAATACCCAATAGATTCTCTGTGGGGTTCAGGTCAGGCGAGTTGGCTAACCAGTCAAGTACAGTAGTAGTCACAGTAACACCATGGTCCGCAAACCAGTTACTAGTGGTTTTGGACCTGTGGGCAGGTGCCAAGTCCTGCTGAAAAATGAAATCAGCATCTCCACAAAGCTTGTCAGCAGATAGACTCATTAAGTGCTCTAAAACCTCCTGGTAGAAGCTACATTGACTCTGGACTTGATAAAACACATGGTTTCAGTGTTACATTCTGTCCCTCAGTGGAGATCAGCGTGGTGCTCAGGCTGGACACCAGAGTGGTCGGCCAGACACGCTGGGCAGCCGTCAGCAGGCTGAGCTGGGATCAGACATTCTGCATTCAGCTGGAGCGGGTGAGTCCAGTCACCGACATGCAGTCAGTCTGAGTATGTTTACACTAGTCTAGTAGCACACTAGTGTCTCCACTTATAAACTTAATAAAATGGTAAGAACCACTGCCACTGGGGTTTATCATTTATTCATTCTGTTAGCAATGAAACTGCCATTTTCACCCCAGCAGTGTTTTGTGTGTTGTTGCATTATGTGTTGAGTGCTTGCAGACAATTTCCACAACAATACCCTTATTATCATACTTTTGATCATATTGCCACTCTTTGCTACTGTATATTTTCAACCCCACAACATTTTTCGAGGGAAATGTTGTACTTTTTATTACATTTATTTGACAGCTTTAGTTACTAAGTAGATTTAGATTTTTAACACATCATCTAATTAATTATGATGTATAATTAAACATTACCCAGCAGTATATAAAGCAGTTAAATAAGTAAGCAAATATTGATGCTAATACTTTTGTAATTAAATAAGATTTTGACTTTTACTAGTAACAGAGTAGTTTTACACTGTGGTATCGGTACTTTTACTCAAGTAAAATATCTGAGGACTTCCTCTACCACTGATCACATCTGTATCAAATGAGTGAACTCAAAAGTTGAGAATGAACTCAGCTTCGTTTGTTGACATAATGAAAAATGAAAGCAACATTACAATGTACAGTGTGCAGATCATCATTATACAGTGGGGGAAATAAGTATTTGACCCCTTGCTGATTTTGCAGGTTTGCCCACTTACAAAGAATGCAACGATCTATAATTTTAATCATATGTACATTCTAACAGTGAAAGACAGAATCCCAAAGAAAATTCCAGAAAATCACATCCTATGAATTTATTAAAATTGATAACCATCTGATGAGGAAAAACAAGTATTTGACCCCCTGGACAAACAGCATGTTAATATTTTGTAGAAAAGCCATTATTGGCCAGCACAGATGTGAAACGGTTTTTATAGTTGGTGACAAGGTTTGTGCACATTTCGGCAGGGATGTTGGCCCACTCCTCCCTGCAACCA
>NC_060170.1:7687484-7689044 GCF_021292245.1 Micropterus dolomieu
GGACCTGTGGGCAGGTGCCAAGTCCTGCTGAAAAATGAAATCAGCATCTCCACAAAGCTTGTCAGCAGATAGACTCATTAAGTGCTCTAAAACCTCCTGGTAGAAGCTACATTGACTCTGGACTTGATAAAACACATGGTTTCAGTGTTACATTCTGTCCCTCAGTGGAGATCAGCGTGGTGCTCAGGCTGGACACCAGAGTGGTCGGCCAGACACGCTGGGCAGCCGTCAGCAGGCTGAGCTGGGATCAGACATTCTGCATTCAGCTGGAGCGGGTGAGTCCAGTCACCGACATGCAGTCAGTCTGAGTATGTTTACACTAGTCTAGTAGCACACTAGTGTCTCCACTTATAAACTTAATAAAATGGTAAGAACCACTGCCACTGGGGTTTATCATTTATTCATTCTGTTAGCAATGAAACTGCCATTTTCACCCCAGCAGTGTTTTGTGTGTTGTTGCATTATGTGTTGAGTGCTTGCAGACAATTTCCACAACAATACCCTTATTATCATACTTTTGATCATATTGCCACTCTTTGCTACTGTATATTTTCAACCCCACAACATTTTTCGAGGGAAATGTTGTACTTTTTATTACATTTATTTGACAGCTTTAGTTACTAAGTAGATTTAGATTTTTAACACATCATCTAATTAATTATGATGTATAATTAAACATTACCCAGCAGTATATAAAGCAGTTAAATAAGTAAGCAAATATTGATGCTAATACTTTTGTAATTAAATAAGATTTTGACTTTTACTAGTAACAGAGTAGTTTTACACTGTGGTATCGGTACTTTTACTCAAGTAAAATATCTGAGGACTTCCTCTACCACTGATCACATCTGTATCAAATGAGTGAACTCAAAAGTTGAGAATGAACTCAGCTTTGTTTGTTGACATAATGAAAAATGAAAGCAACATTACAATGTACAGTGTGCAGATCATCATTATATTCTTTATTACAATATCGTTTGAGAATGGAAGTTCATTCTTGGCAACTGGCAAGATAATGTAAGTTTCCATTGTGTCCCTGAGCTTTGGATAAAAGCATCAGCTAAATGAATAAATGTAAAAGTACACTCAATAGATTTTCATTTCTGTTTCATTGGACCTTTTGAGTTTAGATTGCTTTGTGACTTATTAAATCTTTAATTTTATTGATATTCAGAAACCCGGATCAGGTGTTTATATGCTACAGTATCCTGGTTTCTATGGTAACACTCCACATTGCATATTCAGGTCTCTCAAAACCAGGATAAAAGCTTCTCCAGTGGCTTGTTTCATAAACCAAATGCATCTTAGTCTGGCTCTCTTTGAGTTACCTGGGGATCCAGTATAGCCGGTATAATGTAGCTGGTCATGATAGTAATCACAAGTCAACCACATGTGAGTGAGTGGAGTAGTCAGTATGACATTACATATAGAAAGTGTTAGAAAACTCAAAAACAATAGCTCCACTGCAGATTTCCCGTCATTTAAACCCCCTTTATAGAAACATAGCTTCCAGTATTCATGACTCATTTTTCATTCTGATCCACGCCACCCACATTCCAG
>NC_060170.1:7689064-7696101 GCF_021292245.1 Micropterus dolomieu
GTTATCAATTTTTATAAATTCATATGATGTGATTTTCTGGAATTTTCTTTGGGATTCTGTCTTTCACTGTTAGAATGTACATATGATTAAAATTATAGATCGTTGCATTCTTTGTAAGTGGGCAAACCTGCAAAATCAGCAAGGGGTCAAATACTTATTTCCCCCACTGTATTCTTTATTACAATATCGTTTGAGAATGGAAGTTCATTCTTGGCAACTGGCAAGATAATGTAAGCTTAAAAGGGGTGGTGATGGCGCATAGATAACATGCTTGTCTTTGGTGTGGGAGACCTGGGTTCAAATCCCACTGTGAGATGTCCACCATTGTGTCCCTGAGCTTTGGATAAAAGCATCAGCTAAATGAATAAATGTAAAAGTACACTCAATAGATTTTCATTTCTGTTTCATTGGACCTTTTGAGTTTAGATTGCTTTGTGACTTATTAAATCTTTAATTTTATTGATATTCAGAAACCCGGATCAGGTGTTTATATGCTACAGTATCCTGGTTTCTATGGTAACACTCCACATTGCATATTCAGGTCTCTCAAAACCAGGATAAAAGCTTCTCCAGTGGCTTGTTTCATAAACCAAATGCATCTTAGTCTGGCTCTCTTTGAGTTACCTGGGGATCCAGTATAGCCGGTATAATGTAGCTGGTCATGATAGTAATCACAAGTCAACCACATGTGAGTGAGTGGAGTAGTCAGTATGACATTACATATAGAAAGTGTTAGAAAACTCAAAAACAATAGCTCCACTGCAGATTTCCCGTCATTTAAACCCCCTTTATAGAAACATAGCTTCCAGTATTCATGACTCATTTTTCATTCTGATCCACGCCACCCACATTCCAGCAGTCTTTCCTGTGTATTTACTTCCCTCCAGAAACAGGACGCCATTGAAACACTGCAGATCAAAGACAATATGTTCTCCTTGTATGATGAATCTACAGGACACTCTGTGACACTGGTGCAGATAGAAACAGCATCGGCAGCTTACAGGCTGTAGTAACGCCATATGTGCTGACACACATAATATAGCAACTACAGGACCTTACAGACTGTACAAGGACACCATACAGGGCACAGTACACAGGGAATATACTCAACATATCAGGAGGTACATTTAAAAAGGAAGCCTTGCTCTAACTGTGAGATTTCTGCTAAAAACCTTCCTTAAAAAAGCCATATAGATATGGACAGAAAGGGTTTCAGAAGTTTGAAAGAAAAAAGTGGTTGATAAATTAAAGTACTGAACTATTTTGAGGTACTTCACTTCTGTTTATGCTACTTCACTACATTTCAGAGGGAAATAATGTGCTTTTTACTCCACTACTTTCACTTGACAGCTATAGTTAAGTAGTTACTTTGCAGATTTTACATACAAAATGCATAATTATCTTATAAAATATATATTGATTAACTGCTCAGTAATGTATAAGGTAGTTAAAAGTAGTTCCACCTTTATCAGCTACTACATTTAAACTAGAATGGGCATTTCCTTAAGAAACCGCTATCGGTGCAGTGTGCGGCTCAAGAGACTCAGTGATGTGCTGTTAACGAAAAGGGGGCCAAACTCAAGTGAGTTTGGCCCCCTTTTCGTTAACATGCTGTGAGCAGGGTTTTGTCCATCAATCTCTGGATCTGGAACAAGAGCAAGACCTCCACCACCGGACTACTCAGATACACTGTGAAGGGAAGGCTTTCAAGTTTCTTTGTCAATCATGTCTTATTCTGACAAAAAAATGCCTCCTAAGCACCAATAGAAGGCATGTTTTGCTTATAAACATTTCTGTGATGACTACTGCGCTGAAGAATAAAGAATGAACATACTTTTAGCTGAAGCTTTTATCCAAAGCAACTTAAAATTGCTGTACATGTCAGAGTTCACACAAGGAGTTAAGTGTCTTTCTCAGGGACACAATGGTGGATGGGTCACAGTGGAGGATTGAACCCAGGCCTCTCACACCAAAGGCAGGCGTCTTACCCATTGCGCCATCACAGCTATTGAGTTATCAAGCTATTAAGTCTTTTACAGCACAATTCTTTGGCTGTTCATTTATTTTATTCTTCACCAGCGGAGTAGCCATCACAGAGCAAAACATGCCTTCTATAAACTCTTCTAAAAACTAAACGTCCACTGAGCAGGATTTTGACATTTTGAGGGAGAAAAGGCATGTGGCTACATTTTGGTGCCTTTTTTGTGCTTATAGAGGTAAATATACGCGACTAGCAGCAGTTTACAAAAACATTTCTGGTCTGCAAAATCCTCCTGTCTCCACTCTAACTGATCACATGACACACTGGTAAAGTATGCTAAAAGCTGTAAAACCCTTCATTTTGGAAGGGCATAGCTCCTAAGCTAAACCACTTTTTTAGCAAACACCAAATACAACTTTTAAAGATCAACATCTTTTCTGCAACTTACAGCTGAAATTGAGTCTCTAGCTGCACATATGCCGGAGCACTAAGCTCTTAAAGTTGGAAGAGTGGAGTCCCTGCTCCCATAGGAACCCGTTCATTTTAAAATGCATAGAAATATTAATATGAAATCAACCATTACAGATATCAGCAACACAGGTAATAGCACCCATCTCATGAAGGAACCAAGTTTGTAGGACAAACAGTACAGGACTAGTTAGATGCCAAAGAACGGCGGAATAAATAATAAAAATAATAATAATAATGAGCGAAGAGAACAAAAGTGTGAGAGCTGCAGCTCTCCCACTAATCAACACTCTTGACAAGGCCATTCTGCACAACCTGCACTCTGCAGCTGCCGAACTGCACTGGTTTATTATTGTTGTAGTTCTGGCTCTCACCAGCAGGTGTCTCCCTAATACCGACATATATTAATTCATCACAGAATCTCATTTATTACACAGAAAATGTACAGGAAGATAATAAGATAAGGAAGATAGTAAAAGCATTTGTAGTGCTGAGAGGTGTTTTGTTTGTTTGGTTCAAGAATTGAAACAGAAGAAAGTGCTACCACTCAATTAAAATTATCCAGTCTCCACATCTGAATCAGATTATTATGTCTGTACATTGCACATATTCATTATACTTTATGTGAACATTTAAACATTCACAGTTTTATAATATATATATATATATATATATATATATATATATATATATATATATATACCAAAGCAAATTCTTTGTATGTGAAAATGTATTGGCAATAAACTAAAGAATATAAAAAAAATAAAGGCTGATTAAAACTTCAAAATCCAAGAAGTATTAGAGCAAAATATATTGTTTGTTTTCTTTATTGATTTTAAACACAGAACACTACAATCCTAAAATCTATTTCCAATTAGAAATATCATTGGAAGAAAAGACAAAATATATATTGAACTTCAGCTGAATTCATCAAAGAAAATCAAAATATATCAAACACTTAAGGCCCAAATTCATCGTCCACTTCATGAATTAATTAAATAACCCTAGTCAACCCCTCATATTCTGTTATAGATAAATTCAAATTCGTCACTTAATGTTTTTGTTCACTGATTGTGTGCTTGTTGTGTCTCCTGTCAAATTGCTGATAGTCTCGAGAGCTGGAGGTCAGCGTCTTCTGGCGTGACCGGAGGGCGATGTGTGCTGTCAAGTTCCTTCGACTGGAGGAGATGATGGACAAGCCAGAACACAACGAGGAGTTAAGTCTGGAACCACAGGGGCTTCTCTATACCAAGGTACACAATGAACGGCCTACAAATTCGCAAATGTATGTGAAATTTATTTGATCATTTCTGGGGTATTAAAAGTCTTCAAACCACATTGAAAATAATGAAAGGTAATTTGTTTGCTTTGATATATGGCTGGGCAATAAAACAATAATGATAATTATTGCAATATAATTTTCCTCAATAACAATATAACAAATGTTCAATATGTCAGCAATAAATGTTTGATTCAATTAATTTGAATTATGAACGAATTAGCACTCAGTATTTCTGTTAAGACATTTATTTTGTTGAGGAAATGGGACTGAATAAAGATTTACTAATCATATTTGTTGAAAAATGATTTTATCAGAATCATTTTGAATGTTCTACCTCAGATTTGTGAAGCGATCCACTATTGGGCATCAAGTGTTTGTTCTGACCATGAAGAAAAGTTTAAAACCACAATTAATCTTCCGATGTCTTCATCTTTCACTCAGGAGCAAAAATCTGCCTTCAAACTTGAAAGAAATAATGATTTGACATTTATCATTATCGATATCAAATGGTATGAAATGTTTTTATCGTGATAACATTTTTGGCCATATCGCCAAGCCCTTGACATTTACTTGACAGCTATAGTTAACTAGTTACTTTGCAGATATTACATACAAAACGCAAAATTATCTAATAAAATATATAGTTTTTGATTAACTGCTCAGTAGTGTATAAAGTAGTTTCAAAAGGAGTTTCAAAGGATGTTTTGGAGTGGAGTTTTAAAAATGTTTTTTAATTTTTTAAAATCTTTATTTCTTGCACATTACACATTTTTTATAAAAAAAAGTTGAGAAACTCTTCATCAAGGCATAAACCCAAGTGTAGGTCCATAATAATAAATTCTTCTGTTCTTGATTTTGCAGCTTCGATTCATTGACACTATTGTTGAGCGGCAGCCGAAACTGAGACGTCAGCGATGTATCTTCACTAAAGAGAGAGGTACAGACGAACAACCTTTCTTTGCTTGTTGTTGATTGATTTGTATATATATACAATATTTTATTCTTCCTCAGGGAAAAATTTTCTCAGAGCAGCCCAGATGAACATGAATTTTTCCACATGGGGTCATCTGATGATGAACATCCTCCCTCGCTACAGCTCCTTCACCACATTCAGCTCGTCCCTCTCTACCACCCCCGACCTTGTGGCCAACGGCACCCTACGTCCAACTGAGAAGGAGCCTCAAACCACCACTCCACTGCCAAGGTCAGAAATATTTAGTAATAGTTAGTAATAATAAGTATCATAAGTTGACCTGACATAGTATTAGATCAATATCAAAATCAATACATTTGTAGATGGTTTTCACTGGACAGGGAGGGTATGAAAAATTGTATTCTGGATAGTAACTTGTAACTAAAACTGTCAGATAAATTTAGTGGAGTAAAAAGTTACTCAAGTAAAGTACAAGTACCTAGAATTATTACTTAAATTTTAAATTTTTAAGTTCTGTACTTAGTATAAACCTCCGCCACAACTGTACTAATTTCCAACTTGCATTGTAGCATCCTCTGAAATAGCATGTTTGTTTATTTTTTGGTTTTGATTTTTACAAAGCATTACTGTTTAGCAAGTTGAACATCCCACATGTCAGAGCTTCAGACCAACACTTCCATGGGCCAGCACATACTTTAGTGAGTGTTGAAGCTGAACAGTTGCCTTTTTTTGTTGTTGTTTTTTCTTTGTTCATCTGCAGCAAAGCTCCAGTGATCAGACTCAGCATCACTGAGGATCAGCGCTCTCCCACCAACACTCCCGCCATCATCAGTACAGCACACGAAACCTCATCTGTTGCACTGCAAGAAAAACTGGTAAATGACTATAGATGAACCTGCTGTTTAGGGTATTTTCTCTTTACTTTTATCCAAAGTGACTTCAAATGAGTGAAACAGTAGCAAAAGCCTAAATTATTTGAAGCAATATAATACTAAGACTAACAGTCTAAAGCCACACTAGCGGCTCTGTGAGGCTCCGCTGGAATGGCTAAAAACATGTTTCCTGTAGGTTTCATTTTTCTTTCTATAAGATGTAGCTCTAATTTTTAAAACCAAATGCTTGAAGAATGTCATGTTTGATTTAAAAAAACATGTGTGGATATGTGCAAGTTTATCATCTACCAGATTACATAAATGTATTGCTGTATTGCTGGAACTCCATTTATACTTCACAATAGGTCCTGTGGGTAATACATAATTTCATTTTAAGAAACTAAAATAAATATGTAATAATAATGTAATATAAACATTTGATCAGGTACAAAAGAAGAGAGACCTATTGATGTTGGGATGTGATTTGTGACTGTGTATCATAGTTGTAACTAAATAGTAAAATGTTCTAAACTTTGTCTCTATTTGCAGTCATCCATAAACAACACAGAAGGAAGTGAAGATCAGCCTGTATCTGCTTTAAAGTACACACACACATTCACACATACACATGTATACACAGACACTATCTTATATACTATAAAGTTTAAATATTCTTCTAATCTTTGTCTTTTTTTCTCTTTCACAAGGATGCAGATGGAAGATTACAAATATATTTCAGTTTTGGGTAGAGGACACTTTGGGAAGGTAACAGTTTTTAAGCTCATCACACTTGATCAAAACAACTTCTGTTTGTCCTCAATTGGTTGCTGGTGAATGTTTCTCTCTAGGTCCTGCTGGCAGAGTTTAAGAAGACAGGAAAACTGTACGCCATCAAAGCCTTGAAGAAAAAAGACATTGTGACTCGTGATGAAGTGGACAGGTGTGTGTGAAAGGGCTGGGAAAGCTTTAAGAATTCACTTTATCCAAATAACCAAAGAAAACCCCAGGTATACCAGGATCCACCCAAATGATAAAGCATTCTGTCTTCGGTAGCGATTAGTTCCAATACAAACTGTACAGAGTGACGTTTGTGAATTATCCAGGTGTACATTTGTTATACAGGTCAAGGAAATGTATTTGTTTCAGAGTCACTAAATCAAAGGTGTTATTCTGCAGCCTAATGAGTGAGAAGAGGATCTTTGAGATGATCAACGCATCTAGACATCCCTTCCTGGTGAACCTCCACGGCTGCTTCCAGACCAGCGACCATGTCTGCTTTGTCATGGAGTATTTACCAGGCGGCGACCTCATGATTCACATCCACAACAATGTCTTCACTGAGGCCCAAACCAGGTCCCTATGTCCTCTTGTTGCTTAAAGACACTCCACTGTTAGCAAACAATATGTTGTGTTTAATGTACAAGCATTTATATATTTATACTGGTCATCACACACTTCACACTCTTATAAAAAACATCTGTGGTCTCTCGATGATAAAAA
>NC_060170.1:7696201-7719988 GCF_021292245.1 Micropterus dolomieu
ATGTGGCACAGCAGGTGTGGTCATAATCAGTATTATAATCCATAGTCTAAAATCTATTGTTGTTGTGTGCAGGTTCAATTCAGCATGTGTCCTGCTGGGTTTAGAGTTCCTGCATCTCAATAAAATCATATATCGGTAAGTCACCCCAGCCAAAGTGATGTCATGTCATTGTACAGGTACTGAAGCGTCAGGTATAATTACATGTTCTGTTTGTTTTACAGAGATCTGAAGCTGGACAACCTGTTAATGGATGCAGATGGATTTGTAAAAATCACAGACTTTGGACTTTGTAAAGAAGGTGAATTGATTTAGCACAGGATCTACACATCACCTAACTCTTCTACTTTACCCACCAAACACACCTGCTACTACTTATTTGTGGCTTATTTACACCAGATTTACAGAAAGTCTCTAGAAAATCCCAGTGAAAATAGGTGCAATCTATGTATGGACGCAATCGATCTTGTGTTGATTTCAGCCCGTTGATCTTTGGGCACCTGAGTCTGAACGAGTGGCAGCATGCATTGCTGTTTTCCAGAGTCAAAAATGGTCAAATCCTAAACATAGTGGCTTTATTTACTCCTATTTGATCAATCTTGATTTAAACCTTACGCAGAACTCTTCTTAAGTCTTTTGTCACAACACCTGTAACAGAGCTGTCACTGTTTTGGCAGGGATGGGTCATGGAGATCGGACCTCGACTTTCTGTGGCACTCCTGAGTTCCTGGCTCCTGAGGTCCTGACAGACGACAACTACACCCGAGCGGTGGACTGGTGGGGGATGGGTGTTCTCATCTACGAGATGCTTGTGGGAGAGGTTGTTTACACGTATTCAATTCTCTGTGTTCCCCCTCTCCTCAGTTCCACCAGCATTTGTAACTCCGTGTCTATATTCAAAGCTTTGAATGACATGGTGTTCACATTTGACCGCAGAGTGTAATTGTAGATTTAGCTATTAGTAAGTCCAGAGTTTTATTGCTAACTTAGCACCTGTCTTCCCTGCAACTAGTCTCCATTCCCTGGTGAGGATGAGGAGGAGGTGTTCGACAGCATTGTCAATGATGATGTGCAGTATCCGGAGTCTCTTCCTCTGGGTGCTGTCTCCATCATCCAGAAGGTAAATGCCTCTTATGTGTTGCTCTTCCAGTCCCACTTAACTCTGAGGCCATATTTTTTTTAATTAAAAAAGGCCTAGTTTGGTATTTGTCAACCTGGAACCCTTGTTCCCACATTTTTGTGTCTATGTGAGTAATAGGGGCAACATTTTTTAAAATCCAGTGTTGAGCAAGCGCCAAACAGTGAAACTGGGCTGCAAAGTACAAGGACGAATACGTCTACTAAAGTGCTTGTTTTTGCCACTGCCAGGCTCTTTGAAAGGGTAAGATCCTTTGTGTTTAACCAGAAACTGTTGCTATATCTCTCTTATTAAAGTCACCACACTCCATTGACAAACACAGTAATTTTACCTTGCAGAACGCAGCAGTTACTGGTCTACCGCTGCCTCAGTCGGTTAGTTTGTTTGTGTTACATTGGTATTTTTGTCACAATTACACAAACAAACTAACCGATCAAGGCAGCGGTAGACCAGAGAGATTAAATTATTGTTTTTGTCAAGAGAGTCTGGTGGTTTTGGCGTGAGTGATATAGCGACTGTTTGTGGTTAAACAAAAAGGATCTTTCTCTTTAAAAAAGGTGTGTCTCTGTAGGGATCATTTCTGCAGTGTTGTTACAGCGCAGCCTCTTTTCCGCGCTCGCTCAATACTAGACCAGGTTGCAAAATCAAGGTATCAAGTTAATTTATTTATTATTTACAAGACATGGTTGTACAATTAAATGAAATACTGTAGTCCCCTCCAGCCACATGTATATAACTAATTATTAAGTTTATATTAGAATTTGGTATCCTGGCATAATGTAAAAAGTAGCAACAAGATAGTGAAGATGATGTGGTTTTCATCTTCACATAAAAAGTCTGACATTTGGGAAACAGTGTCCACTTTGACTGTGTTTGAGCACCAAGCATCATCGATGTAAACACTCTTGCTGGAGTCTTGTGCTTTGTCAGCTCTGCACACAGTCTGCCCGGCAGTGCTGGATCTGGTTATGGCTTAGCCTGTTAAATCAAAATCCAACAGACATCATTCAATGATATGATATTTCAGCAATAAAGCTGAAAAAATAAGATTAATAAGATTTTTAAAAAAGTGTAGCAAAGTTTGAAGGAGCTACCAATTGCTGCATCTACATGAGCCACTGTTGCCATAGCATTTAAATACCGAACTTACACTTTAAGATCTTTATGCCTAGTTTTATACCCATTTTCCATTAATTCATTATGGCATAATTTGGTATATTTAAACATAAATGTTTATGGCTGAAAAGGTCAGATGTTGAGACAGATCCTGTTAAAAAAAGGCTGTAACAATCAGACAAAATGGGACTGTGATATCTGGTATTACTACATTTTTCACACTGTAGCTTTTTATGCACTAAGATATGATTCTCATTATTACAATAGAGAAACATTTACAGTCAATTAGGGATCTGGCTGTTAATGGAGTTTCTGCAATATCTTTATAGTATATTGATTGATAATTGACATTATTGTAAACTGATGAAAACTGATAAATGTTGAAAAACTCTCTTGATCCTTCATCTAGCTGTTGAAGAAGAATCCTCTGAAAAGGCTTGGAGGTGGAGAGAGGGATGCACATGAGGTCAAAGGAGAGAAATTCTTTGAGGTAAATCACTTTCTTTAACAGTACATACTCTAAATAAAGCTTAGGGTTTGCTACTAAACTTCTAAACCTCTTTGATGCTCTGCAGACATTTTGTGTGTTTGTTAAAATCCATGTCCACCACGTCTGATTCAGCCTAATGAGATATTGATTTGTATGGATTAATATGCACTGGCTGAACCTGCCAAGACACATCCAAGCTGTGATAAGCACTTCGGGTTATTCCACAGCATTTAATATTGATTCAGTATGAAATGATAACTTCATTGTTCACTTTGTGGAACCTTGTCTTTCAGACCATCGACTGGGAAGCCCTGCTGGCCAAGAAAGTCAAACCGCCGTTCCTGCCGGCAATCAAAGAGTCAATGGATGTCAGCAACTTTGACAGCGAGTTCACTAGACTCCAGCCAATCCTGTCGCCTCCCTCCAAGCCCTTCAGCCTCTCTGCGGAGCAGCAGGAAGCCTTCGCAGACTTTGATTTCTGCGCCTTGCATGGATAAAAGATGAGCTGAAAAGACCAGGGTGGGAAATCACTACCAGACAAATGCATCTGTTTTTGTTGCTGGGAAGTTTGTCCACTTAAGAGGTTACCTTGGCAGGTACACTACCATTATCATTTACGTATAATCAACTCCCTTATTGGCTAGTAAAATAAGTCAAGTTACCAGCTACTTTATTTTATTATTTTAGTTTTTTTGGACAAAAACATTTAAGCTGTGAGTTAACATTGATAGGACTTTTTAAAACTTTAGTCTTTGGTTTAGTACTGTATTAGTTGATTCATTTTATTTTTTATCAATTCATCCGTCAATTGGCATAAAATTGGTCTGTGACGTCCTTTGTAGTACAGATACTAAACATTTGCTTATTACAACCACAAATGTTTGCTTCATAGCATTTACATGAATACTATGCCAATAAGCACTTTTTTAACTTGTAATGGCCTTTGTTTGTCATAACTTTTAACAGTTTATAGACAAAATTGATTAATCAAAAAAAATAGATAGACTAAAAGAATAATTCAGCATTTTGGGAAATAGACTTGTTAGCTTTCTTGCTGAGGGTGAAATGAGAGGCTTGATACATCATCCAGATGCTGCTACCCTCAGCAGCTGGCTAACCTAGAATAGCTAGCAAACTGGAAACAGCGGCAAAAAGCTAGCCTGGCTCTGTCCAAAGGTAACAAAATCCACCTACCAGCCACTCAGCCCCGCTAGCTGTTTCCCTGTTTCCAGTCTTTGTGCTAAGCTAAGGTAATTGACCGCTGCCCGTAGCTTCATATTTACCGTACAGACATGAGTGATACCAATATTTATTTAACATATATTTAATATAACATTAACATTAACATTACTTAACATTTAGGTATTTGCTATTGCTATTAACACTTCAAGCCCCTATATGATCACTTTATCTCTGGTGCAGTAAAAGCCTCACTTGATTACCCTTTACAGAAAGTTTCCCACCTTGGTCTTGATGGTACTACCAATAGACGAATACCTTGGATATATCTACAGCTCAATCATTTCCAAACAGGACGCTACATACGATCCCATGGCTGATTTCGCGGACTGTTCTCACCATCATCAAGTCAACAGCCAGTCGTCAATCAGATAACCAGGCAGCATCTTTTTTTGTTTTTAACCGAGCAAAGAAAGCGATTGTAGCCCTTTATATTCTCTGTGGAGAGTCAAGTTGGTTCTGACTGTTCCAGCAGTAATACAACTCTGCTATAAGAGTTTATTTATAAGATTTGGTCAGGTGAAATGTTGTACAAGTAGATGAAACAAAAGTGATAGAGGCAAATACAGGATGCTTGAAGAGTTTAACATCATCACCTCGTCCTTACACGTTATTCCTCTTGATAGTTTCCTTCCAATACTCCAACACTTGATAATTTGCTGTGTACCTGTCAAATTCAGGGGGTTTAAAAACTAATTTTCAAATTACAGTAGCCATGCAAGACATTTCATAAAGCTGTGATACTGTTGTAAAAGACTGTCAAGAGAGGTCTGTCATTTTTTAGGGTTGAAGTTTAAGGAACATCCTGCTTTTCAGTGTTACATGTCAGTCCAGTGTTCCTCCGGTTGAAGTCATAATTCCAGCGACTTTTCTTCTTGCTAAATTACATGATTTTGAAGATTTTGCATCTGATACACCAGTAGTTAAAGCAGCAACTGCCTGGACTCTGAATGCCTGTAAGCTGCCTTATGTTTCCTATATAAAATGATGATTGTCATACCTCTCTGAAAGTTAACATGTAGCCTAATGCTGACTCATATTGTGTAGCAGTGTTGGCTGCCTCAGTTTCTGGTGCTTCAGTCACAAACAGGGCATAATTATGTAATGTGGTAAGAAGAAATGTCTCAAGAATCATGACAACACAATATCACATAGGAAAACAACAATGACACAAAGAGGGAAGTAGATTTGCCACAGCCAACAACACTGACTGAAAGACACTTTGTGGAATTTTTTACTTAACAACACTACAAAAGGTTCAAATCAAATTAGCATTTACTGCAGAGCTATTGTATTATTATTTTGGTAACGCTGAATAATACGCTGCAGATCAGCAGATATATCGGTATCAGCACGCACATCAGCCAGCAAGTAAAATATGTACAACAAATTCATGAGGTGTTTAAAAAAAAACTGTTATCAGTTTTTTAAAATCAAAATATCAGTCTCAATAATTCAGGATTGGTCGGGCTATTACAGTCTCTATTCCAAAACGTTTACAATGGCAGCTTAGTTAACCAACTCACCAAACTAGCTAGGTTGTTACTCGGCTACGCTGTCTCCTTTAGCTGCTGATGTTAATATGCTAACGCTAACCTCTACTAGTGTCCTGCTAATAAATTTCAAGTTTATTATTCCAACAATGGTAAATGTAAAATTTTAAGGACTATTTTGTAGAAACATTTGACAAAACATAAAGCATAAAAACATTTCTCATCAAGACAGTGATGGAAAGCAAATCAGACATCACAGTTTGCTAGGTAAATAATGTATTAGCTAAACATGTATAAGCAATGAAATGATAGGTTCTTGGTCATCAACACATAAATTAACTTCATTTACCTATTTCCTTTTTTAAAAAAACATTGCCTTTGTAATAAACCAATGTCATTCTTGAAACTAATAACCAGCCGTAGCCTCTTCAAGCATCCTGTGTATTGGAGACAGATTCAGTTCGCTTTGTGGCCTTTGCTTATTATATTTATTTAGGATATTTATCCCTCAGAGGTACAGTATTTGCTGCCGTTTCTATGCATCACTGTGACAGGCTTCGCCCACTGCCTTGACCAAACAAAAGAAACAAAGCTAACCCAGTTTCTGGTTAAAAGCCTTTTTTAAAAGATGTTCAATCCAACATGGAAATGTTTTGTGTATTTGTCTAGTCATTCCCTCATAGCAAAGACGTGCGCATTCACACATCAGTCTCCTCCTGAGCAACTGTTTTCTGTTACAACAGTAGAAGTGCATGGCACCATGGTGAACTAGGCACTAGAAATCCTGTAATTGCTAGCAGTATAAAAGAAGCCATAGAGAATCTAATATAGCCATAATATTAAGGAAATATCTGTATTTTGAATTTAGCAAATCATATTCTGTGATACTGAGCTCTAATGATGTCAGTGCAATAACAGAAGGGGAAGAAGAGGAGCGGCAGGGACGAAGCTTGAAGATGCATGCCCTGATTTTGTTGAAGTGGACCCATTTTTGATATTTTCAAACTCACAGCTGAGTTCAAAAACATCAGCACTACTGGAGAGCTGGGGGATCTATTGGGCCCTATATAAAAATTAGACAGGGGAATTTAAAGAGTAACTTAACACTAAATCAACTTAGAATTAGTATTTTTAGTATTTAGTAATATGTATATTTTATTATACTATTAATCGATCAAGTCCCAATCTTTAGTGTCCATGACAGTAAGTCTGTCATCTAGACTAAAAAATAGGTGATAATGTCTTGTATAAAGATGTAAAAGAAAATAAAAGTTAATATTATTGTACTCTTGTGCCCCAGAGAACAAGGCAACTTCACATTCACCCAATCAAGATATACCGTATACAGACAGAAATCTTTTGGAGAGTTCTGCAGTTTGGAGAGTTCTGTTTCATTAATCCTGACTGCCAAAAACGCTGGAAACCCGGGTATTACATATCGTCTCAGGCCGTCATCTAGAAGGCATAGACCATAGTTATGTGTGTAATTCTTGTTTATAGTTGGAATTTGAAAAGAGATTGAGACTGTAAAACAGTGGCTGAAGTGCATCTGTATGGAAGTGAATATATGTGACAAAAAAACTGAGTGAGCACAAAACAAAAAAATCAGGTTTGAGTGGCCAATCCCTCATTTCTGTGTCTGTGGTCAGTGTAAACTTCAGCTGAATGTGCCCATATCCTTTTTAGGGTCATGACTTATTAAGACAATTTCTCTGTCATGATGACTTAGAAATGTGTGACTTTGCGAGCATATGAAACATACCTTTAATAATTTAATATAAACTAACTTTGATTTTTAAAATAATGCAAATATTGCTAAGTCTCATATGTCACTGCCACAGGGTTTTGTTTTGAAAGTGGATGGAGGTGTCTAACAGTGTGACGCTTCCGGGTCAAATCAAATACATTAGTTTGAGTTTCCGCTACTGCAACAAAAAATAAATAAAAGGTCAAATCTTACTTTCCCCATAGACCAACATTATAAAAGAGACTTTTGATTGGACAGCTCAAGCTGCAAAGGTAAATCTCACTGTAAGTCTGTGGGCCAAGCAGGAACAAAGGGGCAGGGCCAGTAGGAGAAACGGTAATGAACATGTGCAGTGGGCTGCACAACGTGGAAGCTAGAAAACCTTTTTGTTAACTGAGTGGGTCTTAGTATCTCTTTACTCTAATACATCCATGGTTCCATCCATCCATTCATCGTCAACTGCTTATCCTGCGTACAGGATCGCGGGGGGCTGCAGCCAATCCCAGCTGACATCAGGCGAAAGGCAGGGTACACCCTGGACAGGTCACCAGTCCATCGCAGATCTTTCAGGCTCAAAACATCTTAGTCACTTGTGCACAAAACTGACTGTGCTCGTATAAATCTGTGCTCACGTGCTCTCAAATGTTGTCTTGCAGGAATTTTAGGTCTCACTCAGTTCTTTTGTCATTTATTGACCTCCATATGTAGAGGTAGTAATTATGTCATACGTGTAGGAGGCGCCTTCGAGCTGTAACGGGGTGTTAAGTTGCTCTTTAAATAGGACCACTGTCCTGAAACCGAAAGGTCCTGAAAGGCCAGTATGTCCATTCATGGCCAAGTGTCCTGCTAAAGTGTCCCTGTGCAATACTGAACCCTCCACCAGATAAGATTGTCAGCTTAGTCAGTCAACTCTAACAGAACCAGCCGGTGTTGATTTAGCTGCTGTAGCACTTTAAGTTTATGCTGCTAAATATTATGTGTTACTTATGTGTCAGTACTGTATTTATGTATGTGAAGCATCCTGACTAGGAATGTCAGTCTGTACGGATGTACTCTATAACAACATGCATATCATCAGTGTTTTAATGTACTCTTGTTGTCAATAAATACAAACTGAACAAATGCAAATTGCTAAATATTTTCTCTGCATGTAAAGATCTACTGGTTAATTAAATTTTAACAGTAAAATTAGTTTACAAGGTACAAGACATTATTTGCAACATACATAAAGGCAATTAGTGTTATATTGTTGGGTCACCACTCTCACAAGGCAACAACAGAAACACAAGTGAAAGTGGTGACCAGACCTGAGGAAAAACTGTTTCAATCAGACTGAGTGGATTTCTTCTTTCTTTCAACAAAACAGACAGAAAATATTGGGGGATTTTTGCATTTCTGTGATTGTGGACACAGCAAACGCTAGGTAACTCCCAAGTTCTCAATCTTGTTGCCTGGAGTGCACTGAATCAGTGAGTCATTTTCAAGACATACTGTAGTCAGAAAGGGTCTGTAGTAACAATAAAAAGCACAAAACAACCCCCACATTCTTCCCTGACCAAAGTTTAACTAAATATTCAGGAATTGTCTGCAAACAGTGAAGGAAGGGGAAGTTACGGTCCACCAGCCAGATGCTAGTTGTGAGTTTATAGCTATGCTAGCGGCTCTGTAAGGCTGCAATGTGCTTTCAGCTAAATGCTAAAGTTAGCGTGCTAACATCCTCGCGAAAATAATGCTAACATGCTGATATTAAGCATGTATAATATTTAAATTCGTATCCATTTCAGTTTAGTGTATAAGAATAGTATAATTTGCTAATTAGCATTGAAACCACAGTACAGCTGAGGCTAATGAGAATGGGGTCGCAGCTCTGTATGTGCACTGAACTGACACTAACTGGGCAAGGGAGTGAGTAATATATTTCTCATTTTGTAGGTAAGGTGTATTAAAGAGAAAACACTCCTTTTTTGGAGTCCATGCATCAGTTAGAAGTGCAGACTCTGAAAATCCTACACCAAAGTCCTTAGGAATCATCACCAGTAAACAGACAGTGGCATCACTGCTAGAGTGGTTCAAATGTTTTTTTGTTGTACAAAAATGTGCTAGCAGTAAAAGTTAGCAAAATGAGGTATCATATTTTTTTATCTGTATCAAAATCAGGTACAACAGTGTTGAAAAATTAGTCAGCTATAACCAGGTGAATGCAGGTTATTTGCTTAATGTCTGGTTGTATGTCTGCTCGACCAGCTTGCAACAGATAGTTAAGTAACATGTTATGGTCCAATTCAGTTTTACGTTCTACCCAGAAGGGAAATAATTGAAATCTGCTTTTAAGGTTGTGAAATGATTTTCTTTCCCTGAATGCGGTGTCTAGGCTTCAGTGTAAATGGTGACGTGCTGTCAAGTTTGAGGTCAGACCGAGTTTGGGTTGTTTCTGTAGTACATTTGCTCCCACATCACTGTCCTGCAGATGCAGAAGAAATCCCACAGGTTGCAGAAGAGTCCGCGGTCAAAAGGGTTCTGCTCGTCTCCGCAGTTCTTTAGGTACGAAATCCTGTGACGTGACATGAACTCCCAGGTGGTGCAGTTGATGGAGACCAGGTACAGGTGGCAGCCCAGCAGCACCACCACCACCACCGAGAAAACACCAACAACACCCAGCGCTGCCAACAGGAACCCATTTGCTCTAAACCACAGCTCCCACGTGACGATGGGTGAAATACCAGACCTGAAAGACACACACTAGTGTTAAAGAGAAATACAACCAATGGTGGTCTTCATTGTCAGTGGTGCTCTCTGCCCAGAACAATGCCCGACAGGCTGAGTGTCCTGCCAAGCTATGTACAACCCCTAGCAAGTATCATCATAGACATCACTCACCACATGTTAAGGTTTAGGTTATAGATGGTATCTATTATACTTTTTGGTCCTGAGGATTTAACACTCATGACTCATGACAGGGTTGATCACATTCATATATTATTTAGATTTGATTTTTGGACATGAGAAGCAGGTCTGTTAATCCTAGCAAATGATGCAGAATTTGTCTGCAATATATGGGCAAAAAGAGATCAATGAATGAATTCCTAGCACTTAATCTCATAGGTTGGGTTAAACATCAAGTGAAGGACACGGCTGTACTAATATTAAGTACTGTTAGACTGAAAACAACAAGAGGTCATAGAACAGGGAAGAAAACATTCTGAAGACAAACTCTGTTTATTATCGACTAATTTACCAGAAAAAGAGGGCAAAGATCAGAGATAAGTCTGAAACAATTAAAGTAATGTTATGGTTTTTTTAATGCTTTCCTCTTCTGTTAATCATCTCGAAACTCCTCGAATTCTTGTGGCTCCTTGCGGTGGCCCCAATCACTTGACCATAACATCTTATACAGTATGTTCATAATATTGGTCTGTCTTCCTTTTCCCAGCTGCAACAGCACCCATGTGCTTGCCTCTCTTCACTGGCTTCCGGAAATGATTTTTTAAATTAAATGTTTTTAAGGGCTGATGTCTTCTTACATCTCTGACCTTTTCAACCCTCAAATCTTCTCCAGGTCTTTGATGTTTTATGAAAGCTGTTGCAGTCTAGACTGAAACAAGAGGCAGATCAACCCTTTGCTGTTGTAGTCCCTAAATTATGAAACAGCCACCCTCTTGATATTAAAGAGCGCTCCAACAATTGAACGTTTAAATATATAAATACCTGTTTTGCTCTATTCGTATACTTATTGCAGATTTTTAACTGTGCCTTGAAAAGTGTGCAGCACTTTGGTCAACTTGTGTAGCTTTTTTTAATACATAGTTTGACTTAACTTTATTTGGGAAGAGTTCGTACTTTGCCTTTCATGTCTGCCATTTTGTTCAAATGCATCGAAGAGTTATCTGGCTCTGTCTTAAGCAGAGATTGGTCTACCAATTTACTACTATTCTAAAGTGTTACCTAATTCAGCCTACTATTGTAGAGATAAACCTGCAGAGCAGAGTTCACTGTCACTATGTGATAATATTTCACTGAGTCATTATTAGACAGCAAACTGAAGCTGCAACTATTCAACCAGATAAGGACAGTTATCTTAAACAGAAGGAGACCAGCGTTCACCAAACGTACAGAGCGATGTGAAGGGCCCACAGCAGAGCGAGTAGCTGCACCAGCAGGTAGATGATGAACCAGCGGTGGTTCCTTTCTCCCACACAGTTCTCAATCCATGGGCAGTGGTGGTCGAAGCGCCGAACGCAGCATTTACATGTCTGACAATGCTTCGCTCTCATTGGCTGCTGCTTGGAAGAAAGAGAGAGAGAGAAGTGCTATTTACATTTACATTTACTCATTTGGCAGACGCTTTTATTCAAAGCGGCGTACATTTGAGGAACAACATACAAGCATCAACAGAGGATCAAATACAGATCTATAGCTGACAATACATACTAGTAAGAGCTCATAGTACATATCACATCAATGGGGTAAATACCTAGGGAAGAAAATAAGAGTTAAAAAAGTGCAATCAATACAAGATCATTGTAAGGGGGATAGACGAAGAAGAGCACAGGAAGTGCATGTTAGAGGTTAGGAGTTAGAGGTGTTATAAGAGGAAGTGTTCTCGGAAGAGATGAGTCTTCAAGAGCTTCTTGAAGTTAGAGAGGGACGCCCCTGCTCTGATGGCGTGTGGTAGTTCGTTCCACCATCGTGGTGTCACAGATGAGAACAGCCGGGACTGGGATTGCTTTGTGTGTAGGGATGGCAGAGCCAAGCGGCGTTCGTTGGAGGAGCGTAGTGGCCGAGAAGGAATGTAAACATGTATTATGGAGTTTAGGTAGATGGGTGCAGACCCAGTAGTCACTCTGTATGCAAGCATTAGTGACTTGAATTTGATTCTGGAGGCCACGGGGAGCCAGTGGAGGTCACTGAGTAATGGAGTGACATGAGTTCTTTTGGGCTGATCAAAAACCAGACGCGCTGCTGCGTTCTGAACCATTTGTAAGGGTTTCACCGCTCAAGCTGGAAGACCTGCTAACTAGGGAAACTACCAATGTTAGCTGTATAGCATACTGGGTAATGCCACAATACCACACAGAATGCAATGTGATCATGAAGCAGGTATTAAACCTGCTTCATGATCACACCGGTCAATGTCTTAAAGGAAGCTGGAATACCAGTAGGGAATAGAATGACATATTATTATATTTTTTCAGCGTTTTTTTTCACTAGTTCCCTGCATATAGCAATAGTATAGTTCCTAATGACATAATTAAGTAAATTAAAGCAACCTGGTACCAGATAAGCAGCAGATAATTGTATGGGTGGATTAACCAATTAAATTATTAATTCATTTAAATTCATTTTTATCATTATGACACAATGAATTCCTAGTTACTGTAGAGTTCAGTAATGATGATGGTGCAGACTGAAACTCCACATAGAGATTGAACAGCTGCCTGCAGCAAAATCCAGTGTCACCACAGTACGGCTTTTAGTTTATAGGTGTGTACCTGCAGCTCACAATCAAGACAAAACATTTAATACTTTTCTACATCACATTTAAGACATTTAAATACATTATATGGCCTTTTTTCAAAAGCACTGATCTGTATCATCAGGGTGACAAAAAGTTCCACCACAGTGAACATGTCTGATTGTAATTTTGCCAAGTGTTTTAGACACAACAAGGAGAAAAAGGAAATCTGTGTTTGAGTTGAAAAGGAAACAGAATATACAAATATGTGACTATACAGACTTGCTCAGAGAGCATACAACTTGTGATGAAACCTGTACCTGTAGCAGGCAGTATCCACAGCGCCGCAGCCGAGGGGTTGAAGTCTCAGGAATCATCAACTCCATTTCCTCATTTGAACCCTGAACGCCCTGCGCAACACAGACTGATGTGGGTCAAACACACACACACCATCCCATTTACTAAAAACCATCACCACTGACCATTTTCTATGGTATAGTTTAGGTTTCTAGATTAATTCCTACCCTGTAAGCACCTATTGGTTATCATACATTTCAAAACTTCCACAGACTTTAAAATATGTGATAGTGTGACAACATGTTCCATCACAGTGAACATACAAAGTGATAATATAAGCTGGTGGAAAGCTCCGGCATTTGAGGTCTGAGAGTCAGCTGTTTGAACAGTAACCATCTTGGAGCAATAAATGCTCAAAAATACACACAGTTTTCATGACACATGTGTCTGCTTGGCTTTTGTGGTGCGGGTTTTGTTAGTCAGTCTCACCTGGACAGTGTCAGTGAGAACAAAGCCAGGGTCCATTAAAGAAACAGCAAAGTATAGCACCACTGACAGCACGACCAGGAGGAAGAACAGAACCGGCAGCAACAGCTCTCCTCGCTCCTCACACTGCCGCAAATCTGCACATTCACACACACACACAAACACATAAGATAGCTAAACTAGCCAAATATGTTTTAAAACCGAGACAATGAATAATATTGTGGATATGACTTTAGGTGCTTCTATATAATATAAAATCTGACCAACAGTTACTTAGTAACGGTCAGATAAGCTCAGAAAATTGTATTTACTTTAATACAGACTTGCAGAACCAGGAAAAGACAACATTAAAGCTGTATCATCATCACAATATTACAATAACCAAACACCAGGATGATTATGCTATCTCATATGATGATATTAAAGAGGCCCTCCACTAGGGCTGGGCGATATGGCCAAAAATGTTATCACGATAAAAACATTTCTTACCATTCGATATTGATAATTATCACGATAAATGTCAAATCATTAATTCTTTCAAGTTTAAAGGCTGATTTTTGCTCCTGAGTGAAAGTCAGATGGTTACTTGGGGTTTTAAACTTCTCTTTATGGTCAGAACAAACACTTGATGTCAAACAGTGGATCACTTAAAAAATCTGAGGGAGAACATTCAAAATGATTGTGATAAAATCTTTTTCCAACAAATATGATTTGTAAATAATTTTTCAGTCCCTTTTCCTAAACAAATTAAATATCTTAATAGAAAAAGTAAGTGCTAACTCGTTTGTGATTCAAATGATTTAAATAAAAGAAATATTTACTATATTATAATATAATTATAATAATATATATTATAATATAATTATAATATAATATTAATATATTATCTTGAACATTGAACAAAATGATATTAGAATAATTATTGTTTTATTGCCCAGCCCTCCACCGATGCCTGTGAAAACAGTTTCTTCTGTGGTTCCGCACAGAGTTTTCTAGTATCTTCTATATCTTGGTCTCTGCTGCTACGATCCTATTTTCATGTCTGTCCCACCTTTATGGAAGTGCAATGCTAAATCTCTGGAGTACCCCTTTCATTTCAATTTCCACCTCAAGCACACACATTTCCTTGGTGTTGGCTTGTGTCTGTTCCTTTATGTAACCAGGTGAAAGTCTCACAAAGATATTTTTCCAAGTGAGATCAAGCCAAGCAGGCGGCTTAAAAACATGATTACATCAATAAATACATTTCAAACAACACGGAGCATAAATATAATCCAGCATTCAGGACTATCCAGATAGTTATGGAACCTGGAGCTGGAACAGCCCTATCTCTAAATACTCTGTTTATCATTGTCCTGTCCTGTCTAACTGTTCGAGGAACAATGTGATCTGTTGTCAGGGCTTTCAGATAGTGTAATCTCCCTCCACTGAACCAGAATACAACCTGTCACAGTTTGAACAAACTTACCGGTGTTGTGCAGGCACAATATGAGGGTTATAACCCAGGTCAGCAGGGTGTGTGCGGCCCGAACCAGAAACCCGGTCCTAAACATGTTCTTCCCCATTTTAATCTATTTCACTCACCGCTGCTAAGCAGCTAGCTCACGTTAAGTATTTACAGAGACGTTAGCTAATTTTACTACATACCTACGGTGGTTATCCGTACGACAGTTAGGTTGAATACATTCTGACTATGCTAGGAAATAAATGTGAAATTTATAAAACAATACTGTAGCTAACTACAGTCTTAAATGCGCATTATATCCAATTTATTTTCTGGTTATCGCCGCAGCTTCCGTGTTTTGATACGGGAGTCTGCGTAGGACAAACTATTGTGTGAACTGAACCCTGTGCTAAAAGTCAAACGACTTATAATAACAGTAATCCTAAATCAGATAACGTTATATAACAACACTGTTTACTGTTCAGTGTCTAATCCCATCCTGTTAGTATCTGCTGTTTTTCGTTTTGCATTAAATGTAGGCCTATAATCTCCACAATGTAAGAATGTAAAAACATTCTCAATGTCACTAAATAATCATGCAAATTTACTGAAATATGAAAACATGCACAAACTAAACCACACTGTTTAATAAGTCAGCTATTTTTGTGATTTATTTGTATGTACAGAGAGCTAGTCTGTCTTTTATCTCTGTCCAGAGGGAGAAAGCTTCTAGGAACAGCTGATTAGCTGAAAGAGATATTGTTCTCCAGCAAAGTAATGTTTCACTTGTTTCTTCACTGTATGTGAAGGTTAGCCAAAAAAACACGTCTCTGCTATTTCTGCCACCACCCAGTCCAGTGGAGGTGTATTAGAACAAAAGTGTCCCCAAAGAATAATTCACAGAACACACTGTCAAAACGTTTTATTAGAAAGGAATTGATACCAGAGAAATAATCCCCATCAAATGTTCTCTAATGTTTTATGAATAATGGAGAAAGGCTTTTGAAAATACAAAATTATTCCAATCTAAAGTATCTTGTTACTTGAAGTTGGCTATTGGCACAGTGGATAAGACACACACACCTTTGGTGTGGGGGACCTGGGTTTGATTCCCATTACGATCCGCAAATGTGTCCTTCAGCACACACAACCCCTAGTTGCTGTGCAGTGGCTTGCAACCTCTGACATCTATAGCAACAGTAAGTCACTTTGGATAAAATGTGTCAGCTAAATAACTAAATTACAATATTTTCAGCCCTGTCAAAAACAAATAACAAAATACTTGTAAGTAATTGAAATACGTATTTAAAATACAAGTAACAGAATTGCTGCCCACCGCTGAATGCAGACATGTCAAATCTGCATGGCTCAACATCACTAATGGAGGTAGAAAAAAAAATGGTGCTTTTTGCTATTTGGGTGATCTCAGTTTGTTAAATGCAGCTCTAACAATAAACCTTGATTACAACTAATTTCTTCCTGTTCATGTCATATGGGATGAAGGGTAGAAATGGAAAAGAGATTACACCAAACTGTCCGAGAAGCATCCATATTTGTTTGGTTTGGTCAGGGCGAATACTGAGTGGGACATTATTTTCTATTTATGCTTCTTCACATGCAGTGCTTTTTTTTTTTTATATATATATATATATATATATATATATTCATGTTTGTTATGCAACAAAACAAAAAATCTTGTATGTGAAAACATGATTTTGAGCTCTAGCAATTCCAACTTGGATGTCGGCATGCGACCTATAGTGTGGATAGTGTAACAATCAGCAGAGTATAAATGAGAAAACAATTTGTGCCTTCCTTAAATACCAATTAGTTACAGATACATTTATCACAGATGAAAATACTGCACAATATTAAAAAGCCCCGAACTAACGCTACTTCTTCCTTGGTCACATGCAATGGCACTTTGACCTGTATGTTGGGAAAATAATGCGCATGAAAATCATATTTCCAAATTTTCTGTCACTTCTCACCAGCTGATTTCACTGATTAGTTCCTTTGTCCCTGAATATGTAAGAAGCTGCTGTAGTTTGTGGTTGAAGTGACACTGATGTGTTGAATTGGACAAATTACAGTGCTTAAATCTGCTCAATTCTGTACAAAGGGAAGACAGACTCCATAATTACAAGAATTTGTATTTATTTGCATCAAAATGGTCCATTAAAACAATACTAAAACTTATTCTTTTGAAAAGAATTAAATCTTAATACCTGAATTGAAACGACATTTATTCAGAGACCCTTCCAGCATTGATTAAAGTGCATTACGTCACTCCTCTTTTTCGAGTATATATGTTGTGTAAAGAAAAAACAAAACATGTGCTCTTCTGCAAATTAAACAATCTGCTCTTAAACCTGAGGTGAACATTAAGACATGTATACATAATCTGAAGCTATTTGCACAAACATTTCAGTTGCTCAAACAGCAGCAGTGACTCATGAGTGTGAACTCCAACCCCTTTTTCAGCATTTCACCAGACAACTACATTTAGTGTTTGATAGCCACATGATAAGGCTGTTGCCTGGTGTTCGCTAAAAATCACACATTTGGCTCTACAGACAGAAAACATGCAACATTATACCTCCTGTCTTCTAGACAATAAAATAAATACATGATGGATGGAAATAAATACACTAGTGTCATTCAGACAATCCTAATCATTCATTCAGGACAGGGGTGAAAAGCCATCAAACTCGCATGTGCAAAATCCTCTCATTTAGGAACACAATTATTTATTCCTACAGGCAGAACTGTTAAACAATAAAACTTAAGAGCTTATTAATGCTTTATCTGCCATGTAAAAACTATCTGAGAGTTTTTAGTAGTTACGCCACACGAGTGCTAGCGATGCATCTTCAACTGACTGATCAAAGCTTTAAATGTCAAAACATGGAGAAAAAACAAAACAAAAACACCTTGACTCTTGCTCAGGCACCAAAACACAAATGGCAGGAAGAGCACAAACATTTGGTCCTCGATTTAGAATCACTTACATTCCTCATGTTACTCGGCAACTTATTTAAAATATAAATAGCAGCAGTCCCGACAACCTGAGCTCACAGAGTCCATATCCTCCACCTTGGCTTTCCCAACTTTCAGTGTCCTTTCATCAGCTGACATTCACAGAATGAGACGACTACACGAACCCTCAGAGGGGCCAAAAGGTCCCTGGGATTCTCTAGCATGACCACTGGGAGACAGGGGTAGTGGTGTTTGGGTGGGAGGGGGTGAGGGTCACTTCACGCTCTGAAGTAACTGGACAATGAGAGGGGGTGTTTCAGCGTGATGTCACGCCCAGGTGTGTCTTCAGGTGCTCGTACACCACGTAGCTAATGCTGACAGCGGGGATGACTTTGAGGAAGTTGGGGGCCAGGCCTCTGTAGAGCCCAGTCGGGCCCTCGTTCTGCAAGATCTGCTTGAAGAGTCCCGTCATTGTCACCTGCTGGCTGCCGCCTGTCGCAGCTGCAAAGATTAAAAAAAAATAACAGGTTGCCACTTAGATGATGGAATGGTTATGAGCTGCATGTTTGACCATAAATGTATCAGGTCAGTATCTGCCTTTTTATTGGCCAATACAAATGACTGAATCATGTCATCCACCTCTGATACCACAGTTATGAGGTATCCTCCCTTACCACAGGAACATAATAGGCGTGGCCCTTTAAGGAGCTGCTACTTCTTTAATAAACTTTTTAAATTCTACATTTCAAGTAAGTGTGTACTACCACCACAATTTTCTGTAGTATGAAGACACGAAATATCTAGGCAATAAATTGCATAGTCAGCAATGTGAGTATTTTTTCAAATATGCATTAGTTTTGTTGAAGCACAGTATTTTAGGAGTAGAGGCCTCACCTTGGGCTTGCATGCGGGTGCGGACCAGAGCCAGAGGGTAACTGGCGAGCTGACCACAGGTGCTGGACACGGTGCCGCAAGCCAGCAGGACGAACATGCCGGGGTCTGTGCTGTTGCTGCCGTACTGCTGCAGGTAGCTGTTCTTCAGTGTCTGAGGGGGGAAAGTATGAGATGAGAAGGAGCAAATTCTACTATTATCCTAGGTTTGTGTATGCGGCTGTCATTTTTCTCAGTGTTATGTCATTTGGTCAGATTCTGTTATGAAACTCGTGAGTTTTGTGCCAGTGTTTTTTTTTTTTTTTTTTATTTGCTTGAACACTTGTAACTCAGTGTGAGAAGTAAAAAACTGTAAGTCTGGTGAATTTGCAGGTGAAGAGGTTAAACATAGAGTCACAATAAGTAAGCTATGTGTTGAGTTTATTAGCAGGGTGATACAATACAAACTGTATGCATTCTTTAACCATTAAGGTTAAAGAATGCAAGAAAACCGTTGGTGTGTGTAGTAGTGACTGCTCACCTCATACACTGCCAGGTCGATGCCCGCATAGGGGATGATGCCCAACATGTTGGGGACGTAGCCTTTATAAAATGCGCCAAGTCCTTCTTTCCTGAAAATCTGCTTGGCACAGTCTGAGATACCAGAGTACTGGCCAGTCTTCCTCAGAGCAAGACGAGTTTTCAGGACCTGGGGAAAGATTAAGCAAAGAAAATGTCAGTTTCATTTAACTGTAATAGTCTTGAGGAAACCTCAATACAGTAATCTAGTGCCTTTTTATTTTTAGGATAGATCCAGTTAAACTGATAAATCACCTCCATGGGGTAGATTGTGCTCTGGGCGATCACTCCAGCCAGAGATCCGGCAACAAATCGCTCCAAGATGGTCAGAGTCTTGTTATCGCTACCGATTAAACGTTTAATCTGGAGAAACCAATTGAGAAAGAAAACACACATTAGTGAACAGATGTCAAAAATATTAAGAGTCATAAGTTATACATTTATAGAGTTAAAATTCAAAAGAAAAAGTTACTGGTCATACCTGCTCATATGCCATGAACTTAAGGGCAGACTCGGGGGCAATTTTGATGATGTTCACACCATTGCCTCGCCATAACGACCTCATACCACCCTCTTTGATCATCTGCGTCAGCCCGGTCATGATGCACATGTTGTTGGTTCGGGATCCATAAACCTGAGAAGGAACACATTATATATAAAAATCAGGGTGATGGAAATAAACTATCCTAAACTTCTGTCTGACAGGGAACCAGCTACAACTTGGAGATCTGACTTTATTTTAATGGCCAGTGAACTAATTAAGATGGCAGTTGAATTTTGGGAGGAACCAAGCACGGTGCCATGTAGGCCAGGATTTCTTTTGACCTAAAAATGAGGCCAACTAGGTCTGTTCAATGAGTTGATAAATACAAACCCAAACACACAGTTCCTAATCAGTGGGGCTCAAAGTCAACAAGATTGTTTCAAAGTCGACTCTCCACCTGGCAACTGACGCAAATCAGAGCCATTGACACAGATCCTCAATCTGAACAGGTAGGCCTTCATCACACGACTGTCAGGTTTACGCAGTCGAGGGTGTGATGACCCTGTGTGAGCAGTCATTGGTCGGCAGTGTGGCCTGGCTTTCACACACAGACTCCGGCCCCCATCTCTTACACACCGTCTATTAAACATTAACTTGTTTATGGTCATTAGATAACTCACTCTTGAGCAATTTCTTCAAAGTCTCTTAACTGATTTTGCCATATGTGGTTACGAAAGAAAACTGTGGCCTCAAGGACATGCTCATTCACATTTTCTTATTCAAAATGTATTTTTGGAGTTTAAATCTCAGGGAGGTTTCAGCATAATGTACATTATGTCATGGTAGCTAATCAAAACAGCTGAGAACTGGGTCATTTCACCTACAAGCAGATGATCATACTCTCCTAGAACAAATAGTAAGATAAGAGTTTCCACAATGTCCCCGACACACTCTGTCCAGTTTCCATATCCCCCAAGGTCTGGAAACTTGGACACACTTTCCCCAGTTCAGTGCCATAAAAGCTTGATTTGGTCGTGTTACCTGCATCATGACTTTGAGCCGGTCCAGCGGCGCAGTGCACGTCCGTGAAACCGCTCCAGCTCCTCCACCTGCAACCAGGTGCCTCCACCACATTCCAGTCTGCTTCTCCTCTACAGTGAACTCATCAGGCACCATCAGGTTCTCACCCACATCGAATATCTGCCGGAGAGAGAGAGACATGAAATCATTAGGAATAGAGTAGATATTGAAAATGCTTCCACAAAAACCCAATAACTTTTAGTCGAGGTCAGAAGATGGCCTAGAAGCCTCCCTTCACTTCAGGAGACATGACAAAGAAAATGTTAATGTCATCTGGATGTTTAGTTGAACTTCTGTATTGTTTGTCTTCACTGCCAGCTGCTGTCACTTGAAGTTCCCATTCTTTATCAAACATCAGTTAGTCAGTAAAAGTCTTTTTCTTGTTAGCAGCACATGATTGTGGTTTTATGAGTCAGAGTCCTCTGCCACAGTAAAGGTCAAACTGTCAGTGAAAACCAGGTTCGATTTCACACCTGGATTATCATGAACACACAGTTTTGAAATTTAAGCTATAATTTTAAAACGAGCCTCCACAGGCAAAGGGCAAAGATGCAGGTCCATAACGATGTTTCAAAATGATCTAGGTCAGGAGCAGGAAGCAGACCTGTTCTAACTGGATCGGTCTATCACTGCAGCTTTGGATCTCTGCCATCTCTGGTCCCCTTTAACAGGAGTGTCAATTTCAATAACTAGGTAGGAACTCATAATATCACAAACAGGGAAATTTCAGTTTGTCTCACAAGCTGATTGACAATCTACTTTCTAAATAATTTGAGTTTGCTTTAGATCTCATTCTGACGACAAAATGTTGATCTGATTAAACAGCTCATTTACCGCCCTGTCCTAATTAGACGATATCAACAGCCTCCTCATCACAAATAGCTGGTTCGGTGGACACACTGGTTCTGCACTGGGAGATTAAACTTGTGACCAGACAGAGTTCAAGCATTTTTTCGCAAGCAACTCGTATCTCATCAGCAATTCGGCTGCATTTTGCTTGGCCTCCCAGGAGGGGCAACTCCAGCTCTATTCTTGGTCCTGGTTCAGCCAGTCAGCGTCAAGACAAGGCTGCTAGACTCATTAGGCGGCACAGCATTGAAGAAACTAGGACACCTTAGACCACACTGTATCACCTACAGGAGCTGCGCTGTATTAACTTCAGTCTCCACCTGTGCCGACTCCCTTTTACATAACAGCTAGACAAACTGAAATCCTTCAGACATAATCCTCCCAGAATGGCACCAATTCCTTTCATAGTCTAATAGAGCTTAATTGATGACGCACGGCTTGTTCTGATTGAGCCTTTCGAGAATTTGCTTTTCAAGTGACCCCCCCCCCAGATAGGAGGAAAGTGCAACGCTCTGTGCACTTTGATTAGTTGTTGATCAGCTTGAGCAATACAATCACTGGATGCCCCGATACCATTATCTGACCTAAAAAATTATTATGCAACATCACCTTCTGATACCGACAGTGGCATTTTCTAGCTCTTTCCACATTACTTTATATATTAGTCAAACTATTGATACAGATCTTCCCTGTTTGAGTTCTGGTTGTCAAAGAGCAAGATTGTTACAGTTTAGCACATGTTGCCGTTTTGGGCAGAACTTGTGGTTCCAGAGCAGACTGGTGAACTAACCGTGGAGTGTTTCCAGTAGAGGATAATCTCAGGAATGTTCTCAGTCTTCTCCACCATGGGGTAGTTGCTCCAGTCTTTACTGCTGATAGTTATCATTCCGTTTTTATCCATGCTTTATTAAAAAGAAAGGAAAAAAAAAAAAAAAAGATTAGTGAAACTAAGATAGAGCTCCTTAATTCAACAGTCCAACATTGCAGTGGATGAGATGGTTGAATGAAATTACCTCTTAAGGGCTTTCTCCGCCTGCTGCGGGGAAATATGCACACCGAGGTCCTGAAGAGACTGCATGAACTCTTTGGGATCGACATGGCCTTAAAAGGAAAAAGACAAGGTGTAAGAAATAGTATCTCATACTGTAATTGTGAACTACAGACACAAAGTGAAAGATGAATCAAGCGAGCAGTAGCATATCTGCAAACAAAACCGGGGCAGCGCCTCATACCTGCATTCTTCCTGTCGAGGCTTTTCACCACGAGCTTCAGATCTTTCTCACAGTCTTGTAGATAATGAACAAACTCCTCAAAGTCCAGCTGTCCACCAGAGTCATTTTCTTCCCTTTTGGGGGTTTTCTGCAAGGAAAAAACAAAAGAAAAAGAACCCACACAATGAGACATGGTTCTCTTATTTAAGTCAGATAAGAGGACAGCATAGAGTTTGAATAATGAGGGTTGTTCAGGGACTAAGAATTACATTTTATTATCAAAGATGCAAATACAATGTGGTATTACACTGTTTTATATAGCTTCAGAGAGAAACCACAGCAGCAGCAACCTTTCAGTGGTATGCAGATGAGTCATATGCGCTGACATATTAAACAATTTGACAGTGCTCAGGAAATATGCACAACAAGTTCTGAAATGTACTGTATGCCAGTCCCGCAGCACTGAATATGACAGGAGAAAAAAGGTACACCGGATTCCGTTTCATGACCACGCAGCCTTATCACCCATTTGCCAAGCCGCAGTGCTCTTGGATGTCTTGAATGACATCTGTTCCTCCAGGACAGGGTAATTAGGTAGTAACACCGTGGTCTATCTTTGACTTCAACTGCAGGTCGACCCGCCAACTGTTTTAATCCAGTCTAAACTCAAACCACCCGAGCTAAAACGAGACGAGGACACCGGCAATCCTCCAGCCTGCTGGCCAGTGCCGATACCTGACCCGCTCACAGTACAGTCATATGACGGTCACACAGTAACGACTCATGCAGGACATTCTGATCTCTCCTGCAGCTCACAAGTGTGACTTATAGCATGG
>NC_060170.1:7720088-7721422 GCF_021292245.1 Micropterus dolomieu
AGTGAAACTAAGATAGAGCTCCTTAATTCAACAGTCCAACATTGCAGTGGATGAGATGGTTGAATGAAATTACCTCTTAAGGGCTTTCTCCGCCTGCTGCGGGGAAATATGCACACCGAGGTCCTGAAGAGACTGCATGAACTCTTTGGGATCGACATGGCCTTAAAAGGAAAAAGACAAGGTGTAAGAAATAGTATCTCATACTGTAATTGTGAACTACAGACACAAAGTGAAAGATGAATCAAGCGAGCAGTAGCATATCTGCAAACAAAACCGGGGCAGCGCCTCATACCTGCATTCTTCCTGTCGAGGCTTTTCACCACGAGCTTCAGATCTTTCTCACAGTCTTGTAGATAATGAACAAACTCCTCAAAGTCCAGCTGTCCACCAGAGTCATTTTCTTCCCTTTTGGGGGTTTTCTGCAAGGAAAAAACAAAAGAAAAAGAACCCACACAATGAGACATGGTTCTCTTATTTAAGTCAGATAAGAGGACAGCATAGAGTTTGAATAATGAGGGTTGTTCAGGGACTAAGAATTACATTTTATTATCAAAGATGCAAATACAATGTGGTATTACACTGTTTTATATAGCTTCAGAGAGAAACCACAGCAGCAGCAACCTTTCAGTGGTATGCAGATGAGTCATATGCGCTGACATATTAAACAATTTGACAGTGCTCAGGAAATATGCACAACAAGTTCTGAAATGTACTGTATGCCAGTCCCGCAGCACTGAATATGACAGGAGAAAAAAGGTACACCGGATTCCGTTTCATGACCACGCAGCCTTATCACCCATTTGCCAAGCCGCAGTGCTCTTGGATGTCTTGAATGACATCTGTTCCTCCAGGACAGGGTAATTAGGTAGTAACACCGTGGTCTATCTTTGACTTCAACTGCAGGTCGACCCGCCAACTGTTTTAATCCAGTCTAAACTCAAACCACCCGAGCTAAAACGAGACGAGGACACCGGCAATCCTCCAGCCTGCTGGCCAGTGCCGATACCTGACCCGCTCACAGTACAGTCATATGACGGTCACACAGTAACGACTCATGCAGGACATTCTGATCTCTCCTGCAGCTCACAAGTGTGACTTATAGCATGGCTACAAGGGCAATGTCATGTCACAAATGTTATCAATAAAAACTGGTGGGGACACGCTTGTTCAGCATTTCTTCTCCTGAAATCCCAGAGAGAATTCAAAAACTGTTGCAGCTGCTCTGACAAAATGGGGAAGTTGACTTTGCTGGAGGCATAAGATGATTTGTTGTCACAGAAATAATGTTTACTGAATATTCTTGCATTGCCAACAGATCATGAACCAAAAAAAAA
>NC_060170.1:7721442-7728773 GCF_021292245.1 Micropterus dolomieu
GGGGGGGGGGGGGGGGGGGGGGGGGGATTTGGCTCAGTGCAAAAACTTGGAGATACAGCAGTTTCTGAACTGTACTTTCTGGCAGGTCAGCTATAGGTCAGTGTCCACTTTGCAGATGGAGCATGAGTCACAGCCCAGTGCATTCTTTTGGCACAGAAAGGAAAAGGTTCACTCGGCCATTGAAGAAAGGCGCATGTGGATGGGGTGTGTAAGCAGTAAGATAAAATCTCCAGCAGAGCAATGTTACAGCAGAACAAGAAAAAAAAAAAAAAAGCTGCTATAATTCTGTGTGCATTCTGCAAATACACAGTCTGTGCAAAGACATTAGTCTAGAAATGTAATGCATGCCCAGTTTCAGACATTTGCATTTCAAAACTTTATAAAAATGAATGATCCAATTCGTGCTTTAACGCCAATTTACAATAGCGGGTGTTTAAAAAGCAGAACTCCGTCCACTTTCAAGAGACCGCAGCAGATACTGACTTCTGGAACTTTCGAAATTCACTGGAAAAACGCAGCACACAGTAAAATGAATGGCAGTCTTACCGGTCAGTTATTAAGTGTCCTGGCAATTAGATTAGATGGACAACAACTAATTGTCCTTAAAAATAAACTACGTTGTAGCAATCATTACGTTTTTAAAGACTTCTAACTTAGTACTTTTCTAGAAGCCGGCGCACCGGTCTGCTTTGCGGCCTACTCGTAAGGCTTTTTACTACGCACGCTAATGCGGGGATTTAGTGAAGATCAAGAGTAATGGGATTCAAAGAAGCGGGTTGTGCTAAATAGATTCTGACATTAACAGAAATAAAAAAGGTAAATTAGAGAGATTTTTTTCTTACCTTTCGCCATCTTTGATAGGTTGAAAACTCCTGGGACGGAAGGAACACGCTCAATTTGTTAAAGAGAGACTTCAGCTCCGACGGCAGTCCATTAGACTCAAAATATTCCACTTCAATCGGGTCTAAGTTAGACACGGGGACGTAAAGGCAAAGGCTGAGCATGTTTGGCTCCGGAAACTTTAAAATAAACTACAATAAATAAATAAATAACACACGACGTTGTCTGTCCTTTTCGGTGTAATACTGAAATGCCGGTAAGGAAACGCCGGCGTCTAAAGAATGGCAGAAGAGTCACGCCCCTTCCAGGAACAGCTCACCATCATTGGCTGTTGAAGCTGGCCCGCCGGTATCATGACGTCAACGTGACGTCATTTTACTACTGACCAATCGCTGAGGCGGCCCATTGAAGGTGCCTGAAGGTGTCAGCTCGACCCCGCCCTCTTTGTGCGTTAGGAATGTGTGAAAGGTTGACCAATCACGGCTTTTGTTTCATTCAAACTGTGACAGACGCGGACACAGGTGCTGCTTGGCGGGATGTGTGACAGAGCAGCTGCCGTGACAATAATAAGTAGTTATTCCACGGATAGGACACCAGCTGCTGAAATAATGACAATAATAATATTAATAATGATGGACTTTATATCATTCTGTGATAAACAACTTACAAATAACACAAAGTCAAGAAAAAATAAAGACTGACAAACCAAATCAAAAAAGACATTCATTTCAACAAAGGGACACAAAGACATGAAATAAAAATAGAATAAACAATGAATTGTATTATTAATGATGAGAAGGAAAAGGCGAATAACAACATGTCTTTCTTTATAGCACATTTTAAAATGAACTGAAAACAGAATCTGTGTTCAATTTCTATTATGAAACTGAACACATTAAACTGTTCCAGGTTTACAAGTTATGAAATGTGTCTGCATCTCTACTTTTCCAAAATAGCCTGTTTTTCTCTTGCTGTGTCAGGTAAAATAAAAACAAAGGTGTAACTTTTAGGCTTGCTCAGATGAAGCTGTTGGAGGAAACAGGCTGGAATACAACTTTCAGATAAGCTATCACACTTTGAGGAAATCATAATTTGTTTGTGTTGGGTTTTTTTTTTGCATGAAAACATTTAGTTTTTAATAGGCCTACCTGAAAAAATGTATAGAGCCTACTTTATGTGTCAGTATTAACTATTAAGCTTCAACTTTATTATTATCCCAAAGGAAGTTTCGTTTGCTGGCAGGTATTAAGATGACAAAGTTCAAGGTTCATGGTACATTTATTAGTCATTCTACAACACAGGGCTGCACATTGAAATTCAAGATGTAACTTACCTTCACACTACACAAATATACAAATATATATAAAATAAAAACAATATATGCATTTACTTATATACGTACACAGGTAGTGGTATAGTAATGTGCAAAACCAGTATAACAGAAAGTTTCATGTCATTTATTTATGGGGGAGTGCTGAGGATGAGGTGGACCGACGTTAATCATGAATTCTTTATGCTAATTTCAGTTCAGTCTTCACTGTTCAGCATAAGAATTTTGGTTTTGCTGCACAGCAAAAACAAACATATTAAAAAAGAAACACACCAAAGTCAAAGAAAAGATAGTAAAACGTGTAAAATTGATCAGTAAGTTTTGCTTTTGACCAGAAGTGACAAAAAATAGCCAGTGGACCAGTTTTAGGCCTTGTTTGCTAGTTTAGTCTCATTAAAGCTCTTAAACACCTATTTTACTGTTATTAACTCTGCTGCAGACACTGTTACATAATTTTGTTTTGCCACTGACTGTGCAGCAGGAACATCTAAGCCTGATCTCTCAGCGAAGGCTGCGGAAATAATCTGGGGCAGAGGATGAGCGCCAAAAGCCAAAAAAGGTGCTGTAGGAACGCCAAGAGCAACCAGCTCAAACCCAGAAGCTGTCAGCTGATCCCTTCTGGTTTACATACAACACACATGCACGCGCGAACGCACACACACACACACACAGACACAATCCTCTGCATGTGGCTTCACTATCAGTCAGAGCAAAGTTCTAAATATTCATTAGATATGTGTGTTTATATATAAATAAAGATGTTTTAGCCACTTTCTCACAAGCTATTTCTTCAGATTCATTCTTGTAAAACCAGACACGCTGACCGTCTTCCTTTTTACAAAACCAAACATGGCCAGTAGTCCCTCAGATATCGTGGTGTGCACATCTGCGATGCAAAAAGTATATCAAGTTATCAAGAACTCGCCATCTTTTGAACATTTTAAAAAGAAATTGTCATCACAATTAATTTATGATGCATAATTAGTTCTTGATTGTATCTCATTCTTTCTTTTCTTTACTCTCTCTTTTTTTTTTTACATGCTTGTGTGCTGGTTTAGTGAACTTTGTGGGTGTCTCATCTTGTTGTATTGACTAGGTTTTGTGTTACTCCGTTGGATGAGCCTGTGGCTTCTTGACCTCTCCTGTTGCAGCTGTTTTATTTCTATTATCTGGTTTAATGCTGTTGTATGTGTGTGCAAATAAAACAACACTAAAAAAGAAGAACTTGACTGCCTGCGCAGAGACTCAACCTCAACCTCATCCCTATCTTTTTGGATGAACTGGAACACCAACTGCGAGCCACACTGATCACCCAACACCAGTTTTGGACCCCACTGATGCTCTTGATGGGAACGAGTCCCTGCAGCCAGGTAATAAAACATGTTGGAAAACCTGAAACCAGAGATTGGATTGCAGATTAATGCCCATAGAAGGACACGTTCAGTCACCACATATATCTGTAATGGCTTGGTGTCCACATACTTTTAGCTATGCAGTGTATTTTTACAACATACATATTGTCAACTGTTTACTTTCTTGCCCAAACTGCAAGAATTCAGACTTACCACTGGAATTAAAATCTTGCCAGGGTTTAAAAGCACAAATTATTTATTACATGTGCAACTGATTTCCTCTACAACAAGAGATGCAAAGCATGTGAATGTTTTAATAAAATGTTTGCCAGACTGTGTTTTCTGCAGCTGTGAATCCAATGTTATGGCTGTATTTGTGTACCCTGTGCTGTGTCCATGTTCCTATTCTGTTCTCTAATTCTGCCTCAGGAGTGCTCCAGGAAATTGCTGAATGAGGTCCACCTGTGCAAGCATCAGAAGTGAGGCTTTTTGAGTTGGGACTGATGGTCTTGCTGTCTGATAGCTGGTGTTTGTGTTTTTGGTGTTCTTGATTTATCATCTTATGTTAATAAATACCACTGATTTGGTTGTTTTAAAGGTGTTGATCTGTGTTAAGTTTGGGTCAATGTTGGAGTGATGTTTGCCCCATGTAGCCACTAAAGGTGGGGCGTAACACCACCTCCAGCTGGTCCAAATACATATTAACACTCCTCACTGCAAGCTATTATTTTTTAACTGCTTTACATACAGTTTGGTAGGTTAATCCAGTGGTTCCCCAAGCGTTGGGGTCAGGCCTCCTCAACGTGTCAAATCTGAGAGGCCGAGAGATGATTAATGAACAAAGTTCTGATAAACAAATCTGTTTTCATCTTTTGGACTTTCTTGGGCTTTTTTTTTTCTTTCTTGCCCTCTTCTGATGATCTTTTTATGCCATTTTGTACTTCTACTACATCTCAGAGGGAAATATTGTACTTTTTACTACATTTATTTGACACTTACTACTTTTTACAAAAAGAGTATGATGTGCTGGTATGATATGTTCTTGCAGCACTGCACTACTAATCTACCCAGAAGTATTTCAGCAGATTGTAAACTCCGTGAACACACCAGTTAAAGTCCAGTGTGTTTGTGTAGCTGTTGTTGAATCATCTGCGTAACACAGCAGAAGGTAAACGTTACAACAGAGACACGTCTGTCTGTGACAAACTCGATTCAGCAGCACTTTCACCTGCAGGATCAGACAAATACAGGTGAGATGTGAGGGGGCAGAGTCTCATCACGACATCAGGACAGAGGACTCTCAGTCTATTAACTGCTTCATACAGTTCAGTGGTTTAATCCAGTGGTTTCCAGCCTGTTCAAAGTGTCGTGAGATAAATCTGAAGAGTTGTGAGATGATTAACGGGAGAGGAGAGAAGAACAAACAAAGTTCTGATGCACAAATCTGATTTCATCTTTTGGCCTTTCAGTCCTCTAAAGAAGAATTTAATACTTCTGCCCCTTTTCAGCCTCAAACAGTTAAATAATAAACCAATAGAGAAGCTCAGAGGGGAAATTTTTCCTGACAGCTACGAGACATCCTGCCAGAAGGGCGGCAGCTGTGGTCAGTGTTTTTTGTGTGAGAGGTCACATTAGTCTATAAGAATGTGCTAGTACTTTAGATGTTTTATAATGTAAAATCTTAATCTGAAAAGTAACTATAGCTGTCAAATAGTAAAATGTACAATATTTGCAATGGTGAAATGTAACTAAGTCCATTTATTCAAGCATTGTACTTAAGTACAATTTTGACATACTTTGAGTATAACCTACTTGAAATATTGTACTTTTTTAACCTCTACATATTATTTGACACTAGTTACTTTTTACATTAAAACAAGCTTACGATGTGCTTTTATGATGTGTTTTTGCAGTGCGTCACTACTAATCTACCCAGTAGTACACAAAACATCCAAAATTGGCTGTGATTTAAAGTTATTTTTAAAGATCCAAAAATGTTCAGCAGATTGCAAACTCCACTGACACAGCAGTTAAAGTCCAGTGTGAATAAAAACATGTTTGGACAGCTGCTGTTGCTGCCTGCCTGTTGTTGGATATAGATTAAGATTCCCCTGTCAGTGATGAGACTCTGCCCCCTCACCTCTCACCTGTATCTGTCTGATCCTGCAGGTGTAAGTGCTGTCAAATCCAGTTCGTCACAGACAGACGTGTCTCTGTCATAACGGTTATTGTTTACCTTCTGCTGTGTGACAGAACAACCACAACAGCTACGTAAACGTGTTTTTATTCACACTGGACTTTAACTTAAGCTAACTAAAATTGGCAGTAATTTCAAAGATCTAGAAATGTTTAGTCATTTCAGCAGCTTTGAAACTCCATTAACACACCAGTTCAACATCAGTGTGAATAATAACAGGTTTAGCTGTTGTTGTTGTTGTTGTTGAATCATCTATGTCACACAGCAGAAAGTGAAGGATAAACATTACGACTGGATTGGAACTGGATTCTGCACCACTTTCACCTGCAGGATCAGACAGATACAGGCGAGAGGTGAGGGGGCAGAATGATCTGGTAGCAACGCTCTTGTTATCTTCCTTTGGAAAAGGTGCAGTTTTACTTGTGGGTTATGACGTTGGTTTTGTGGTTGTTACTGGGTTGTTGTTGGGACAGACGGGTAACAGGATGTTCCTTCTCACCTTGTTATTGAATCACAACATTTACAACAATAGTCCAAAGAAAGAGCAAAGCATGCTGTCCTTCAATCAATGATGCAGACGCCTGCCAACCAATCAAAAAGCAAAAGAACAAAGTTTAAAACAGGCACTCTGAATGAATGATTTTAGAGTATCAGATCAGATAATTCCAGAACTGTCAATTGATTGATATTTTAACATTCATTTGATAAATTTTTTTTGCTTCTTTTTCTATTTTGAGGAATCCCTCAGTATCAGCACTGGTATCAGAGGATCTGAAAAGAAAGCCATCCATGGTCACATAAAAATAAAATAAAAATCCACCAATAGATAAACTAAAATAGTAGAAACTAGTGTAGAAACTGAGCTAAAGCTTTGACCATTCTCATATGTGCTGCATACGTTCCAGGCGTTCCGTTTTATTTCAACTTTCTTTTCTTAAACCAGCTTCTTAAGGTACAAGGTCAATTTATTTATTTGTCATTTTACATCAGAGTTGTGTATTGAGATGAAGTTTGTAGTTTCCTTAATGCTGCTAACAAAGCAAAGCAAACTTTATATATGATCCCAGTGAAAAAAAATTGTATTTGCGTTTTTCTCCTTACTACATTATACACAGCCTATTGAGAGGGTTAGCCTTTGACACAGGACATCACGTTTGTACACAGATACTTTGGAAAGATGGATCCACTCTGCCTTTGCTGCAGTACTCTGCTGCTCTCTGCTGGCTGAACTTGGGCCTGAACTTCATTTAAAACTGAAAACGGCATAAAAACATTTGATGTCATTTACATGTGACCAAATCGCTATACATTTAGTCAGTGTTCAAGTTCTTTTTACAAACCATAATGAACTTAGTTTGCCTATTTCTCCCGTTATAGAAACAATAATTTACTCATACTAAAACATACTAAATCAAATATCATACAAATATTATAAGGATAATAAAATAAATTAAATCTGTCTCACTTTAATATACTGTATGGTCAATATAAATACATTATTATCATAATAAAGATCTGTAAGAATAAATCTAGTAGTTGTGTTGCGTTCACCAAGTTTCAGAAATATCGTAACCACGAATAAATCTCACGTGCCGGACCCAATAAAGTAGTA
>NC_060170.1:7728873-7752847 GCF_021292245.1 Micropterus dolomieu
CAAAGTTCTAAATATTCATTAGATATGTGTGTTTATATATAAATAAAGATGTTTTAGCCACTTTCTCACAAGCTATTTCTTCAGATTCATTCTTGTAAAACCAGACACGCTGACCGTCTTCCTTTTTACAAAACCAAACATGGCCAGTAGTCCCTCAGATATCGTGGTGTGCACATCTGCGATGCAAAAAGTATATCAAGTTATCAAGAACTCGCCATCTTTTGAACATTTTAAAAAGAAATTGTCATCACAATTAATTTATGATGCATAATTAGTTCTTGATTGTATCTCATTCTTTCTTTTCTTTACTCTCTCTTTTTTTTTTTACATGCTTGTGTGCTGGTTTAGTGAACTTTGTGGGTGTCTCATCTTGTTGTATTGACTAGGTTTTGTGTTACTCCGTTGGATGAGCCTGTGGCTTCTTGACCTCTCCTGTTGCAGCTGTTTTATTTCTATTATCTGGTTTAATGCTGTTGTATGTGTGTGCAAATAAAACAACACTAAAAAAGAAGAACTTGACTGCCTGCGCAGAGACTCAACCTCAACCTCATCCCTATCTTTTTGGATGAACTGGAACACCAACTGCGAGCCACACTGATCACCCAACACCAGTTTTGGACCCCACTGATGCTCTTGATGGGAACGAGTCCCTGCAGCCAGGTAATAAAACATGTTGGAAAACCTGAAACCAGAGATTGGATTGCAGATTAATGCCCATAGAAGGACACGTTCAGTCACCACATATATCTGTAATGGCTTGGTGTCCACATACTTTTAGCTATGCAGTGTATTTTTACAACATACATATTGTCAACTGTTTACTTTCTTGCCCAAACTGCAAGAATTCAGACTTACCACTGGAATTAAAATCTTGCCAGGGTTTAAAAGCACAAATTATTTATTACATGTGCAACTGATTTCCTCTACAACAAGAGATGCAAAGCATGTGAATGTTTTAATAAAATGTTTGCCAGACTGTGTTTTCTGCAGCTGTGAATCCAATGTTATGGCTGTATTTGTGTACCCTGTGCTGTGTCCATGTTCCTATTCTGTTCTCTAATTCTGCCTCAGGAGTGCTCCAGGAAATTGCTGAATGAGGTCCACCTGTGCAAGCATCAGAAGTGAGGCTTTTTGAGTTGGGACTGATGGTCTTGCTGTCTGATAGCTGGTGTTTGTGTTTTTGGTGTTCTTGATTTATCATCTTATGTTAATAAATACCACTGATTTGGTTGTTTTAAAGGTGTTGATCTGTGTTAAGTTTGGGTCAATGTTGGAGTGATGTTTGCCCCATGTAGCCACTAAAGGTGGGGCGTAACACCACCTCCAGCTGGTCCAAATACATATTAACACTCCTCACTGCAAGCTATTATTTTTTAACTGCTTTACATACAGTTTGGTAGGTTAATCCAGTGGTTCCCCAAGCGTTGGGGTCAGGCCTCCTCAACGTGTCAAATCTGAGAGGCCGAGAGATGATTAATGAACAAAGTTCTGATAAACAAATCTGTTTTCATCTTTTGGACTTTCTTGGGCTTTTTTTTTTCTTTCTTGCCCTCTTCTGATGATCTTTTTATGCCATTTTGTACTTCTACTACATCTCAGAGGGAAATATTGTACTTTTTACTACATTTATTTGACACTTACTACTTTTTACAAAAAGAGTATGATGTGCTGGTATGATATGTTCTTGCAGCACTGCACTACTAATCTACCCAGAAGTATTTCAGCAGATTGTAAACTCCGTGAACACACCAGTTAAAGTCCAGTGTGTTTGTGTAGCTGTTGTTGAATCATCTGCGTAACACAGCAGAAGGTAAACGTTACAACAGAGACACGTCTGTCTGTGACAAACTCGATTCAGCAGCACTTTCACCTGCAGGATCAGACAAATACAGGTGAGATGTGAGGGGGCAGAGTCTCATCACGACATCAGGACAGAGGACTCTCAGTCTATTAACTGCTTCATACAGTTCAGTGGTTTAATCCAGTGGTTTCCAGCCTGTTCAAAGTGTCGTGAGATAAATCTGAAGAGTTGTGAGATGATTAACGGGAGAGGAGAGAAGAACAAACAAAGTTCTGATGCACAAATCTGATTTCATCTTTTGGCCTTTCAGTCCTCTAAAGAAGAATTTAATACTTCTGCCCCTTTTCAGCCTCAAACAGTTAAATAATAAACCAATAGAGAAGCTCAGAGGGGAAATTTTTCCTGACAGCTACGAGACATCCTGCCAGAAGGGCGGCAGCTGTGGTCAGTGTTTTTTGTGTGAGAGGTCACATTAGTCTATAAGAATGTGCTAGTACTTTAGATGTTTTATAATGTAAAATCTTAATCTGAAAAGTAACTATAGCTGTCAAATAGTAAAATGTACAATATTTGCAATGGTGAAATGTAACTAAGTCCATTTATTCAAGCATTGTACTTAAGTACAATTTTGACATACTTTGAGTATAACCTACTTGAAATATTGTACTTTTTTAACCTCTACATATTATTTGACACTAGTTACTTTTTACATTAAAACAAGCTTACGATGTGCTTTTATGATGTGTTTTTGCAGTGCGTCACTACTAATCTACCCAGTAGTACACAAAACATCCAAAATTGGCTGTGATTTAAAGTTATTTTTAAAGATCCAAAAATGTTCAGCAGATTGCAAACTCCACTGACACAGCAGTTAAAGTCCAGTGTGAATAAAAACATGTTTGGACAGCTGCTGTTGCTGCCTGCCTGTTGTTGGATATAGATTAAGATTCCCCTGTCAGTGATGAGACTCTGCCCCCTCACCTCTCACCTGTATCTGTCTGATCCTGCAGGTGTAAGTGCTGTCAAATCCAGTTCGTCACAGACAGACGTGTCTCTGTCATAACGGTTATTGTTTACCTTCTGCTGTGTGACAGAACAACCACAACAGCTACGTAAACGTGTTTTTATTCACACTGGACTTTAACTTAAGCTAACTAAAATTGGCAGTAATTTCAAAGATCTAGAAATGTTTAGTCATTTCAGCAGCTTTGAAACTCCATTAACACACCAGTTCAACATCAGTGTGAATAATAACAGGTTTAGCTGTTGTTGTTGTTGTTGTTGAATCATCTATGTCACACAGCAGAAAGTGAAGGATAAACATTACGACTGGATTGGAACTGGATTCTGCACCACTTTCACCTGCAGGATCAGACAGATACAGGCGAGAGGTGAGGGGGCAGAATGATCTGGTAGCAACGCTCTTGTTATCTTCCTTTGGAAAAGGTGCAGTTTTACTTGTGGGTTATGACGTTGGTTTTGTGGTTGTTACTGGGTTGTTGTTGGGACAGACGGGTAACAGGATGTTCCTTCTCACCTTGTTATTGAATCACAACATTTACAACAATAGTCCAAAGAAAGAGCAAAGCATGCTGTCCTTCAATCAATGATGCAGACGCCTGCCAACCAATCAAAAAGCAAAAGAACAAAGTTTAAAACAGGCACTCTGAATGAATGATTTTAGAGTATCAGATCAGATAATTCCAGAACTGTCAATTGATTGATATTTTAACATTCATTTGATAAATTTTTTTTGCTTCTTTTTCTATTTTGAGGAATCCCTCAGTATCAGCACTGGTATCAGAGGATCTGAAAAGAAAGCCATCCATGGTCACATAAAAATAAAATAAAAATCCACCAATAGATAAACTAAAATAGTAGAAACTAGTGTAGAAACTGAGCTAAAGCTTTGACCATTCTCATATGTGCTGCATACGTTCCAGGCGTTCCGTTTTATTTCAACTTTCTTTTCTTAAACCAGCTTCTTAAGGTACAAGGTCAATTTATTTATTTGTCATTTTACATCAGAGTTGTGTATTGAGATGAAGTTTGTAGTTTCCTTAATGCTGCTAACAAAGCAAAGCAAACTTTATATATGATCCCAGTGAAAAAAAATTGTATTTGCGTTTTTCTCCTTACTACATTATACACAGCCTATTGAGAGGGTTAGCCTTTGACACAGGACATCACGTTTGTACACAGATACTTTGGAAAGATGGATCCACTCTGCCTTTGCTGCAGTACTCTGCTGCTCTCTGCTGGCTGAACTTGGGCCTGAACTTCATTTAAAACTGAAAACGGCATAAAAACATTTGATGTCATTTACATGTGACCAAATCGCTATACATTTAGTCAGTGTTCAAGTTCTTTTTACAAACCATAATGAACTTAGTTTGCCTATTTCTCCCGTTATAGAAACAATAATTTACTCATACTAAAACATACTAAATCAAATATCATACAAATATTATAAGGATAATAAAATAAATTAAATCTGTCTCACTTTAATATACTGTATGGTCAATATAAATACATTATTATCATAATAAAGATCTGTAAGAATAAATCTAGTAGTTGTGTTGCGTTCACCAAGTTTCAGAAATATCGTAACCACGAATAAATCTCACGTGCCGGACCCAATAAAGTAGTAATAATGAACCTGAGATGTTTCTATTTAATCGTACGGAGAACTTTAACTTTGAGGGAATATTAACAGCTGATGGCTGATTGATCGATCACTGATACTGAACTGATACATTTTGAGGGAATTTTATCCGGATAAATCAGCACAAAGCAGCTCCATTGTTTTACTGTTTCTGGAATATATGAGCAGCCATCACAGACAACGACCAACAGTTACTGCATTTGTATGAAAGTCCTAACTTTGATATTTTATGCTATTTTATGTTTTATTATAAAAGGAAAACAAGCAAACGCGGTACCTCGTTAAATATCAGGTTATGTATAATTCTGTCTGACCAAACATTTTAGTCGTCAGTTTTTGCCCCATTTGTCCCACAAAATCCACTTTGACCTTCGCATATCAAGAATAAACGGTTTGAGTGTGTTTTGGTGCTGGGAGTTTGGAACTTACAAGGAATTTCTGAAAGCAGCAGCAGCAGCAGTGCATGCCCTCACCACACGGTGGCGCTGTTTCACCGTCGAGGCTGCAGCATGACTGGCAGCGACCAGAGGTCCTGAGAGCTGCATCAAGTTAACAAGGGTGAGTTAGGAAGACACCGGAAGTTAGTCCGTTTACCTTCTAAAATAAAATCCACTAATCATTCACACTCTTCAGAAGCAGCGATTCATAGTTTTGAATGTACAAATGACTCATAATGAACCATTAGAAAACGTAATTAATAGACAAGGAAAGACATTAAAAAAAATGTCTAATCTATAAATAGTAACTGAGTCACTATTTTGGATCACTTACAAGAAAAAATATTTATAATTTATTAATTTTAGTTAGTTAATGTTTATGCAAAGTTTAATCTCTGCTTTTATCTTCAAGACAAGTATTACCGGATCATATATTGCTCTATATTTTTAATGTCACTCTGCACAATATTTAAAATTTAAATAAATGAGTTATTAAATTATTACTTTTAAATTATACACATTTTTATTTACCCCCTTCTGCATCAGAAGCTATACTTTCAAGCACAGAAACAGCAGCAGAGCAATACCACAGTGTAAAAATATTCAAGTAAATGTCCTGCATTCAAAATCTTACTTCAAGAAAAAGTAAAAGTAGTAATGCAGAATCAACCATTTCAGAATAATGTGTATGATGTTATTGGAATCATAGATGTCATGGGGACACTGAGGACATGTCCCCACCACTTTCTGAAATGGCTGATTCTGTCTCCACCACTTTTTAAAAGCATAATTTGTTAAAAGAACGTTCTGAAATATGGCTTGCAGTTGCACATTAAAAAAAACATGCAATGCAATTAAAATATAGAAGAAACAAATGTGCATTGTCCAAAAAAAGTAACTTAAGCTAAAAAAACAAAACAAGCTGCTGATTATAAAATGACCCAAAATGTGCATGCACCAATCAGTAACTTTAGCAACTTCTTGACACAGTTTCTTTTTGGCCAAGTTTTCCGTTCTCTCCCTTTGAACATGACAAAAGAAGAGGAAATACTAAATCATGCCTTATGTGTTGCCTCAGCAGGGTTGATATTACATGAGAAAGTTGATCTACAGGAGAAAGCGACACAGAATGCCTGAGAGCTGCACTGACTTATATTTTCTATTATTGTCCTATTTATATATTTTGAAAAGTCACGTGCTACCTGATTTTTGTGTTCCCTTTTACATAAATAAAAACATTTCCACCATAAATTGGTGCAGAAACTTTTACCAGAATGCAGTAAATGAAGTGTTTAATGATCAAAATTTCCTGGGGGAATCTTTAAAATGTTGTTTAAGGATCTTTTCGTCTCATTCTCGTGAACCTCATGATGTCTCGTCAGCTAAGTATCTCTTCACACCACTAATCTGAGCCCCTGTGTCCCCACCACTTTTCAAGACAAAGTGACACCCTTGATTGGAATATAATCATTGATCAGTTAATGCACTTGCACAGTGTTGCAGCTGATAGAGGTGGGATAAAGATCGTGGGGGGAGATACTGCAGTGCAGCTTAATCAATAATAATATACCATACATGTGGACAATATTTTAATAGAGTCTGTAGCTAGAATAAATACATGTTGTGTAGTAAAAGGTACAATATTTCCCTTTGAAATTAAGTACATGGTAGTTTCCACTACTGCCTATTTTGTCACATTTGAATGTATACCGAGTTGATCTTTTATTCCCGAAAGGCGCCAACCGGAAGCCACATGACGTACTCTCAGCTAGCTTGACTCCGGTAAGTTCCTCCTCTCGGTACCGAAAGAAAACTGAGGTGAAACGTCTTTTTCTGTCATTTTATGTTGTTGAACCTCTGCTGGCTGAACTCACAGGACCAGAAATGTCTCCGGGTAAGTCCTTTATCACTTTTACAGCACACGCGTTAGCATTTTATCGTTTATTATAGATGCTATTAAAGTGAACACTGCATTTGTTTTCAGATTTCTGTGCTGAATCATCTCTGAAGAAGCGGAGTTCGCGTGAAAACACAGACTAAAACATCAGCAGCAGTAGGGACGTTTCATTTAGCTTGGCTAGTTTTTTAATAATATTTCCCCCGCTCTTTTGCCAGCGTTAGTCGTGTTTTATGCGAGTGAATATACTAAAACAATGGCTTTCTTCGTGAAAAAGAAGAAATTCAAGTTTCAGACCCATCTGACGCTGGAGGAGCTGACCGCTGTGCCTTTTGTCAACGGAGTTTTGTTCTGCAAGCTGCGGCTGCTGGATGGAGATTTTGTCGCTACTTCTTCCAGGTAAAAGCACCGCAAAACCACACGAACACACCAGCAAACACCACTTCATCACTGCAAAATTGCTTTAAGAGGCTTTTGGTTCAATCTAACACAATCTGGAATTAATTGTTCCTCTATCAAAGTCATTTTAATACAATTAAAGTGCATTAATGCAGCTTTATAGTGAATATAGTGACTTCAATATACTTCAAAATACTTCATGGAGATTTTCGACTCCTTTAATAATATAAATGGCTCCTAATCTTGTTTATGGTGTGATTGTTGTGTTAACTAGAGATTTTGCAGTGATCACATAGGATGTTTTAGGTGTAGTATGATAAAAATCCAACATGGACTAAATGCCTTTCTGTTGCATCTTTGTAAAATTTACTAGAACATCAGTGTTACTTCATTGCTGCTTTTACACCACACCAGCTTTTGCAGCTCAGCTCAGGCTGGTAAAGGAAACACTGGTTTTCACTGAGTCACATTTAAACGCAGGGTGTTGCCATGTTAAGTGGCCTCTCTGTGTATCTGCACTGGCACCTCAACTGGACTACCAGACTAAACCCAACAAAACCTCTCAAACCAGTTCATACTGGTCAAATTATCCGAACCTCCCTGAAATAACGGCTTACTGCTCTTTCATCTTCTGCTGTTTTCTGGTTAAATGACACCAGTATGTGATAACCCAGATGGTGAAGATGGCTTTCATTCGGTGTGTGTGTGTGTGTGTGTGTGTGTGTGTGCGCACGTTTCATCTCCTCAGTCATGTCACATAACTCCAGATTCCCTCCCTGGCTTTCAAGAACGTCGACAACTTTCATCTCCTTTCTCTGCCTTGTCTTTGATTCCCTAGATGAGATTATACGGCCTTGAAAGTCTCTTCAGATGTCTGTTCCAGTGGTTTAACACTCGTTAAAGGATAAAGATGGGACTCAGTGAGTGTCTGGAGGCTGTTTGGCCGTCGTAACCTCATTGTGCCAGTTAGAAACCTGTTAAAACAGTTGGCAGGCAGAGGCGCGGCTTGACTAACAGTCGGACAGTTTGCGCTCGCGTGTTACAAGTTAACGTGTCGTTTTTCAACCTCATGTTTTAGTTCATTTTTATATTTCCATGACAGGTGTGCATGTGTCAAAAGGGCATCTGGGTGCTCTCTGTGTCCTACATGAGTGAGCAAACAACACAGAAAGCATATTTCTTTACTTTGTTGCGTTGTTTATTCTCCTTTTTTTTTCAAACCCAAGCTGAAGCACAAAGACAGCCACACTGCTGTCTCTTTCTGTTGCCCTCTGACCTACTAAACGAACCTCAACAACTCGAGTCATTCAGTTGTTTGATTGGGTAAGTGTTTTATTGGCAGAGAATCTCTGAACTGCTGCTAACTCATTTTTCAGATAAAACCTGATTTTCCAGGTCTGATCTGGGCTCAGGACTGGACTTGTCGGTGGTGTAAAACCAGAGGGAAAATAAGTTTTTAGTTGGTGTCAGTGCCTCAACCAACCCTCTTCTTTCTCGCTTTTATTAAGAGATTTTCCACACCCAGTTTGTACCCTGTGTTCAAACAGGCCCGTTAAACTCCAAATCCCCAAGCTGACTGACGCATATGTGGGATAACGTTTCTCTCATCATCCTCTTTGTATGCGCTCGACCTCCCTGCTGTCACGTATCCTCATCCTGGTGCAGTGTGTGTGTGTGTGTGTGTGTGTGTGTGTGTGTGTGTGAGGGTCTTCGAGAGGGAAAAGTAAACACTGACGGATCCAGATCATCTTGATCAGGTTTCTTGTTGGCGGACGTTTCTGTTTTCTTACCTTTCATCAGGTAGGAAACTTGCACAAACACTTCATCTAATTTTTTGAGGTGAAACATCAGTGGTCAGAACCAGAGAACTACAGTTTTGGGCTAACTGATTGTTTAGTTTCACCTTGTCATATGATTCTTTTAATGAATTGTTTAAAAAGTCAGAAACTAACTGCAAACACCCATTGCAAGTTCCCAGACCCCGAGGCGATGTCTTGCAGTTCTTTATTTTGTGCGGGCATCTGTTAAAAATATGTAAAGAGAGTCAGTTAAAGATATCAGGCAGATAATCCTCACATTGGAGAAGCTGGAACCTACAAAAAAAAACCGTGTATTAAAACAGACTTGACATTGACTAATCCAGTGGTTCCAAACCCGGGGCCTCGTTTATAAAACGGACGTCCGATCAATTTTGATCGTTCATATGACTTAAGAAAAAAACATACATAGTTATTGATAAAACCTTTATTCGGTGTGGAAGTGATGTGATCTTCAAGAAAAGTCTAGACTTGATTTAAGAGATTTTTCCTGGACTCATATGCGCCCAAGCCTGTGGTGAACTTTGCATTAGCTTGATTGAACAGTGTGATTGGAGTTCTCGTGTGTTGACTTCATTTGTCAACCCACTATTTATTCTACCGAATAAGACACGGTTCCGGGCTTCAGTCTCCTCTACCATCGCTGTGATTTCGTCTTCGAAAAAATTTGCTTTTCTCTTTGGTCCATGGCTATTCCTGACTAAACCCTCATTTGTGCTGGCATTATGTCAGGGGAAACTGCTGATTGTAAGGCCACTGCTTTAGGGTTAATTTGAGACTTATACATCAACCTACGCAAGCAAGGTTTGTTAAGCTCAGTATATTTTATGAATCAAACGTAAGCGACCATCGAAAATGATCTTATGAGTAAGTATAAATCTAAGAACATTTTTAATAAATGAGGCCCCTGGAGGTTGGCGCTTACATGGCAGAATAATCGGAATCATTTTTTCCAAAATTCCTTTATTGCCAAAAGAGAAATAAAGTGTATATAGAAGCATAAAGAAGTATACAGAACTTTGATTCGTGCAAAATCCCATATTGCATATACATATTTTGCAAACATGTAATTTGTAATATGGTTATAATGTTTAGTTTACTGTCCATGTAGAGTGAACTAGATATCTGCATGTTGTTTATACGTTCTGATAATGCTAATCCAACACATCTTTGTAGCAACGTCCACGTTGATTCCACATTACGACTTCACAACTCTGGGAAATGGGAGCATCCGAGGAGCAAATGAATGCACCGTGAGCCACTGGTTGCAATTCGCAGCCCTCACCACTAGATGCAACTAAAACTTACACACTGAACCTTTAAGCTTATTTCCATCTTGTGTTATATTTTTACTCTTTTCAAAATTCTATTTATGTGTGTGGAGCACTTTGAGCGGCCTTATTGTTGAAATGTCCTGCACAAATAAACTTGATTTGCGTTATGCTTACGCTAACCATTTCGCTTACACAATCTGCCATACATTTCGTGTGCAGACTGAGAAATATGTAGTAGCATCACATATTATAAGACTGGTTTCCTTCAGCTGTTTCCGCTAGCAGCATGGCTCTTGAGATGGCAATTTCATTAGTTTGTTTTGTCCATCAATTTGGTTCAAAGTGAAATATTGCGACAACTGTTAGATTGCCATGAAATTTGGTTCAGATATTCACAGACCCCAGAGGATGAATCCTGCTGAATTTGGTCATCATTTAGTTAGCAACGTTTTGGATGAACTGCATGTTAACATTGTTTTTGCAAGCATGTTGCCATACTGATGTTAGCTTTCAGCTCAAAGCATCACGGTACTGAAGTACAGCCTCACAGAGATGCTAGCTTGGCTGTAGCCTCTTAGTCTTGGTAAATCTTAGTCCTTCTCTTCATGTTAAACCAAAAAACAGAGACACACACACACACACACACACACACACACACACACACACACACACACACACACACACACACACACACACACACACACACACACACACACACACACAGCCAGTAATTCCAAGAAATGTTGGTATGGATATTTGCTTGTAACTACATCACATGCAAAATCACATGTTAGAAGGGAATAACATCACATGTGTATCACACAGAACTGCATGGTTCAAAAGTCTGAATCTGTTTTAAGATAAGATAGAACTTTTTTCATCCTGAGGGAAAGCAGCTGAGTAGAAAGAGTGAAAAAATATCAATAAAGGTACAAAAGTATAAAAATATAAATAAACAGATATCCAAATATACACAATGCCAAAAATATATAAAAGCTTTGAGATCAACTGTTGCTGGAATAATGCAGAAAGCATTTCAGATTTTGTTACCTTGATATATTTCATTCTAATGCATTTCTATTGTGGTAATTGTGAAATCTTGTTGCTGCATCAAGTTTCTTCATCAAAGTTTGCCAGTTTGTTACAAAGTGATACAAAAACATTGTTTTTTTGGCTCTGGCCTCTTGAGGTTCAGCTCATGATCCAGTGAGATTATTTGCTTGTCCAGAGGAACGCAGCCTCATAAAAAAAGTCTCTTCGTCCAACTAAAACTCCAAATTGCTGAGAAATAAGAAACCAAATTGTTTAGGAACCTCCCTCCGCGTCCTCAGCAGCGTGGACTGCAATGTCCGAGGCCTCTGTTCTCTCAGAGGTCATTCTCCTCTCTGGAGGTTATGTAACAGCTCAGATTCTCTCCCTCCCATCTCAGTTATCATCTCTGTGACTGAACACAAGGCCCTCTCAAGAGGAGGAGGCGACAGCACAGGGAGGCTCCCTCCATGGCGGACAGAGATTAGTGTTATGTCACAGATCTGACAAATGCTGCCTTTGTATGGGGCCTGGCCGTAGGCCTGGCCTTGTTATGGGTCGGGAGCAGTGGGGGAATTAGCAGCGAGCTTATCCAGCGGGCTGCGCTGCGCCACATGAAAACCCTCCCAGATTCCCTGTTGGCTCCAAGTCTGGCTAGAAGCACAGAGGATCACATGCTGCGAATGTGAGCGTCCAGCTCTGAGACCGATATCTCAGGACGATTTTAGTTTGGCCTGTCTGGTATCTGCCATCAGTCATCAGTGTCATCCGCCTGTGATATGACTGAAGTTCAGCTGCTGCAGAAAAACACTGGAAAACACATTTATGTTTTGGCACTCATTGTCAGTCCAGTGTTTCTCTCATTTTATAGATACTGGGGTCATGACCTTATAGGACTGCTGAGGTTCATTTGAGTGTTTTAGCAGCTGATATACTTGCTTTCAACTGGGCATCATGGCAGCCTTACGAATCCTGCGTTCCTGGTGGTGAATTAATGCAAGATGCAATCAAGGACAGTTATATCAGTATGTGAAGGCACATCAGCAGCAGACCAATGGCAGCGATGATAGTGGAATGTTTTGCAGAGAAACTCAGATTGAATATCGTGCCTGCTGCTTTCTCTGACCTTATTTCAACATTAACACAACAGTAACCTCCTTCCGTGTCACTGTGCTTGGCCATGTTTACAGTGTTCAAAATCAGAATTTCTCAAGGGTGATTTTCTGGCAGTGTGACATCTTCAGATATCTTGTTCTGTCCATCCTGCTGCCCAAACCTGTCAGAGAAAAGCAGCAAACCCTCAAATTTTAGGATGCAGGAAACAGCGAAATAATAAATTAAGCAGTAATAATAATAATACGCAGTATTCTTGTATTTGATGATTTAAATGACTGATGTCCCAGGAGACAGATGGCCTTCATGTTCAACTTGTGGTTTTACAGTTTTAGTGACATGACAGAAAACAGCACTGTGCATTTATAACAGTTGGACAAGGAAAACACAAAGAGTAGCCCAAGGCAAAATAAGAGTTACAAAAACCCTTCGTGCATGCTTCGGTTTTTTTCCTCAGAGTTGAGGAAGTTCAGGAATACTGGGAAAAAAGTTGACCAAAGAATTAACAGATTTGTTTTTTAGAACAACATGCAAGAGCAAACAGGTTTTTCTTTCTTATATTGAGGTGTTTTTTAAGTACAAGAAACAACAATGACTCAAATACTTGATCTTCTACTTAATAAAAAATGGTAAAGATTTAAGTTTAATACAAACTATATCCGTTTTTTTGTATCAGCACTGATCAGATTATATTTTAAGTTTCCTTCTCATCTGCTTTCTCAGTGCCACAAACAACAGGTGCAAATTATACAAATCCAATTTCAGTAAAGGCATAAGACGAGTATCATTTGAGACCTGGTGTTGAATTTCAAGTACCAGGAGCGGTACCAGCATTGGAAAGCTTCCACTAGGTCCAGCCAGCTTCACAGCGTATGCAGCCTTTCAGTTTTGCTTATGGGTAGTTTTATCTCTCAGTGCAGCTTTAGAAACCACATGGTGTCCATCCTGATTTGGCAGAAAAACATGATTTTCAGAGGTGCACGAAGTCAGGCTTTAACCACTAGGTCTTGTTTTGAGTTTGACATTTAAAGTTTACATTTCAGATATTTGTTTTTATCCATAATGTTTCTGACATTTCTAGAGCACCGACACTGGGCTTGGGCAGTTTTTCTTTTTTCATCCCTTCCTGGAATTTTACTGGGGTAAATACGGTATTTTATGTTTTTTATGTAAAAGAAAACAGAAACATAGCTGAGCTGCTGGTGATAGAAGTCATTGGAGCATGTATGACTTTGTCTAGCCCACAGTGCTGTGTTTAATATGTAGTTTGCCTACGTAGACTTGCTCGTAGTCTTGCTTTGTTTAAATACAATGGCCCGTAAAATAAACAAAAGATAGGAAATAAACGGCTTCGACCTTAGATTCTTGTTGAATGGCCCGATGACACTTGCTGCCATGGATATCAACACATCAGTGGGCTGAACAGAGGGCATCCACTACAATACATGAGCTCAGTCCAGCGTCTCTGTATCAGTTTATTAGAAAGAGGAGCATCTGTATTTTTGACCCTGTTGAAAGTCGTATTGTCGGGAATAATACCCTGCTATACCGGCCAAGCCTAACAAACACTGCACGAACCCAATTGTAAATAGTGTGAGGACACAACCACATCAGCCTGACTCTGTCCAATGAAACCTTTCTTTGATGCTACAATTGTGTCCGATAGAGAAGTGCCAAGAGGGGAAATAAGAGCTGGGGGAGGAAGGTAGAAAGTTTTTTTGTATTTAAAGGTCAATAAAAAAACAGGTTTTGTTGGAGCTGTTTGAGGTCTACTGTCTACGCCTACTGTCCAGCAGTGCAGGGCTGATTATTTTTAATCAAGAACACATTCGTAACTGATACAAACTTTAGGTCTTAAAGTTTTTAATGGTGACACTGACTCGTGTAACACGTGCCCCTAATACACATTTTTAGTAATTAATTTTAGTGCTTCCAATGAAAACTTGACATAACAACCTCACCACAAGGTCCACTGAGTAGCTGTTGTGAAACTTTCGACAGCATCACACAGTCTTCCATGTGATCTTCATGAACTCAAGTCAACATGGATGTAAAGTCCTTAAAGTGCTCAGGAAAATGGTAGTGTGAACATCTATTCCCTTTGCTCAGGAAATTAATGTTTTTTTTTTTTGTATTTTATATCTCTTTCAGCGCAAAGCCCATATTAAAACGTGATACTTATATATCTCCCCAAAATTATGGTTTCCCAACTATGTCGTTCATATAAATCTGTTAAACTGGTCCAGTCACTCAGTCTGTACATTATTAGATAAGTTTAACCAAACATTGTTGTAAAGCTGTTTCTAGTGGTCTCACCTGAGCCTTTTCTTTGAGCTTGCACAATGAAGTTAATGATTTGATTGTTGTAGCGGATATGAGCAATGGCCAAAACTATAAAGATTACACACCATGGTTGTAAAACACTAGAACTTCCCTTAAACATGGATAATAATAAAAATAATAATACTCTTCCAGTGTAGTGTCATGTTGTCAGACTGTGTTCACAGGTTGTGTTAGTGCTTCCCAGCAGGAAGGTTCAGAATGTAGAAGAACTTTTGGGTGGAGTTGGTCGAGCTTCCTGCCTGTCTGCCGGGTGTCACCAGCACTTGACTGGTTTGAATTGATTTAAATTGCCTTGTGGAACTTTTTAAGTGATCCTTAATCTTCGTGTTGTCATTGAATTAAACAAAAGATGATGAAGATGGTGGCTTTGATCTCCTCCAGATTTGTTGTTTCTCTAAATACGCTGATGGATCCCTCAGCCCCGACTATACTCCCAAATATGCCGTTCTGTACATACCACACAAGGTGGTAACATATGCTCATATGTCCCCCACACACGTCCAGTTGGCTCACTTGTTAGCAGATGATGAAATTTACATCATGATGTACAAAATATACAAGAGCTAGGTTGCATCAGAATCTCAAAAAAAATCGGAACCAGAAACAGGTTTATTGCCAAGTTTTCACATCAAAGGAATTTGCCATGGTATTTTGACACTTAACGAACAAAGTGCTGCATAAGTCAAGAATTATCTGTATGAAATAGAAATTTACAATACAAAATAAGAAAAATATATGTGAAATATATCAGTTTGTTGTTCAATGAAAAGATCTGTACAGTGTTTAAAAACAAGAGACTGAAATGTGCAAATTAAGAATATGTGCAAAAGAAGAGTGCAAAGATTTGTGGTTATGTAATGCATCAAGTTAGACATGGAGACTTTAAAGTAATGTGTAGTTTTAATGGTGTGGGATAAGAGTCAGTCAGCACACAACTGATACGCAATACAGACCGAAGTAGTAGTCCAGGTACAGTTGTCCAGGTGTGCCAGTCTGGACAGCGAATGTTATAATAATGCTGCTCTTCTGCAGCGTTCGCCTGCTAAGGCCAGGAAATGGGACAGGAGATACCGTCATATGGCTCAGCAGTCTGCATTGATGCAGTATTTGGGCCATAGGTCTCTGAGTGAAGCAACCTGAGCTCAAGGTGATGGCACAAAGGAGTGCAAGTCGTTACCTGTTTACCTGCTTTCTCAGGTCTATACAACACTTTGGTTGTTCTAATCTCATGGCTCTGCCCTGCACTGACTGCACTGTTTTTAAACGCCATGTTCTCATGGGATCTACTATGAACCAGCCCAAGTCTTCTCCGCTTCTCATGGTTCCCCTGTGGAGCTGGCACAGAAGAACAGTAGTCATTAACCTTATTCAGTCGACAGTGCAGCTCAGGTATTGATGAAGTAAGATGATGTTGAGACATACTTCTTTTTCCTGCCCAGTTTCTCTGTAATGGGCTGCGATGATCAAACAAGCCTGTTAGAATTTGTCAACGCGTTTCTCAACTTCTACTTTTTCTTAACCACTGGTGCTGACACGACAAGCCATTGAATCAGTTATTCAACTGAATAGACAGAAAAGATGAACTGATTATAAAACCAGGGCAGTCATCAAGCAAAAAAAATTGTTGTGTTCAGCTGTTTTGTAATTTCATTATCTTTTGGACTGTTGGTCGGACAAATAACTGATTGATCAAAATAACATCTGTCAGTCAATTAATAACGCCAACGACATCGGATCTACCAAGAATCATTCAATTAGAAATGGGGAATTGGGTTTGTATTATGGTTTGAAAGATGTCAGGAAGTGTTTGCTTGAGTGTAGCAGCCAGGGAGTTCAGTGGAAACGCAAGCAAGTGTTTTTTTTTTGTTGTTTTTTTCCAACCAAGTTATTTAATAATCTTATCAACCAAATGCATAATCACAGTGCTTTTTTCCTCAAGAGAGAAGGTGTCACTTTTTTCACCTGTTCGAAGCTTGGACATCTGGCATGTGAGAGGAGGGAAGAGATGAGTGAAAAGGAAGGAAGAAGTCCAGAGAGGAGCAAGTTTGTAAGAAATCGACAGGGACGAGCGGCTTCGCAACAGCTGTTTCCTGTTTTCATCTCACTTTTCCAGCCGTTAGCGTTTTGGTGGGATGTGAGGGGAGGTGTTCGTGTAAAGAGTGTGGGGTTGTTTTTGGACATTATTCCTGGTATCTGGCCAGGTAATCAATTTCTTTCTTCCCCCACGCAGGGGATTTCCTGTGAAATTGATTGTTAGAGCTTCTCTGGCAGACCTTTTTTTTTTTTTATTTTTTTTTTTTGAAGTTGTGATTTGCTACAAAAAGTGACGAAAATACAGTCCTCTGACAACTGAATTGCACTGAAACAAATGAAACAAAAGTGATTTTCACTTCATATCTCAAAAATTATAACTAAGGTTGCAGTAACTTGCCGTACTGTCATACTGCCTGAGCCATCAGTACAAACTTAAGGTGTGAGCACCTTCAGCCTTTAAAATATGTATTATGTTCCTAAACTCCCAAACGATTGGTTGATGAAACAACAACGTAGAGAAGCACTTAATTGTTTGTTTGTTGTATAGTATGGCAGTATGGCAATTTATGCATGCAGATATAAATAAAGAATTCTATAAAATATACCAATTGCATCTTTAAAAGGGTACCACCGAGGGAGCATCCCGCTAGTTGATTCTGGCAATGGACCTTTTTTTCATGTAATACTCCTTTCTCCCCCTCCTTTCCTGTCTGCCTTTATACTATCAACTTTCCAATAAAGGCAAAAATGCCGAGTAATGCAGCGATTTTTGTATTGCACGTTGATAAAGTTGGGAGATTCAGAGGGCATATTAAAAAATGGTCAAAATCAATGCAGTAAAGGCCACGATGTTCTGACTTTTAGTCTATAAGTCACCGGATCCTACATTTCCCATGATGCAACTAGTATCTTTAGGACTGTACCTGCCTGGTAAATGGCATATCTTCCAAACTCTCCCAGACAAAAGCTTACTTAATCACTTAGACAGTGTAGTCTCATATTGAACACGGCCGTTGTGCACTTACTTAATGATGATCCCAAAATTTGACAGTTCATTTTCTTCTGTTTGATGTCGAATTTTAATCAGTTAGGATTATTGTCGCCAACATTTGAACGCGATTGTCACCTGTTAAAATATCTACCGTCTTTTTGCTCACTTGACTTTAATTTAATTTGAATAAAATGTACTTGCAGTTGTCTGAACTGCATTGTGTGAATGCATGTGTGCGCTCAAAATAGCAAGTGTAAGTATGGAAGAACAGAAATTGAGACAAAACTAAAGTCTCTAAGCTTATGCTGAGATAACTGCGATGACATCACTGTGATATTAGGGTAATTTTGTCAGACTTGACAGTGCTCAATCGGGAGTAGTCTGACAAGTAAACTGACTTTCATGTGTAAAATTGGTGGATCTCCCCTTTTATATAGGGCTGGACAAAATGGCCAAAAATGTTTTCACGATAAAAAAATTTCAAACCACTCAATACTGATAATTATCACGATAAAGTTTAAAGGCTGATTTTTGCTCCTGAGTGAAAACTGAAGAAACCAGATGGTGAACTGTTTGGTTAAACATTTCTTTATGGTCAGAATGTGACAAACACTTGTTGCCAGGTAGTGGATCACTTCACAAGTCTGAGGTAGAAAATTATGATGATGAACTATTATGATAAAAATCTTTTTTTCAAAAAATATGATTAGTAAATCTTTTTTCAGTCCCTTTTCCTCAACAAAATTAAGTGCTAATTCATTTGTGATTCAAATGAATTAAATCATCAACATTTATTGGTGATAAATTAAACACTTGTTTTATTGTTATTGAGGAAAATCACATTGCTATAATTATCATTATTGTTTTATTGTCCAACCCTACATTTATACAATGTTGAATAAGTTTGTTCTATATAAGTTGCAAAAATTTAAGGGGGAAGGGTCCCAGATGTTTGTTTTTATTGTTGCCGTTTTAATGGCCAATTTAACATCTGTTGAAAATTATCCTTGAGGGGGAGGTTCTGTCCACGGCCTCTTCAATAGAACACATGGTTTATTAGAACACATGTATTAAAGGTTGTTGGTGTCAGCGAGGTTCGACCCTATAACCTTTTGCATACAGGAACATCCTCTCTGACTCCTCGCCCCTCCTGCTGCCTGCTGGTTCGTCCTCACGTCACCGTCCCCTCTGCTTCCTCAGCACTCTGCTCTCGGGCTGTTTATCTGAGCCCTCGATGCGACCCGGCGCGGCTGCTGTTTGTGTTTCTGCTGCGGCCGGGCCCCCAGGAGCCACGCAGTCAGGATGGGAGATAAGGATCCCATACTGCTGCATTGCTGACATGTTGAGTCATCACATGCTGGGGTCCTGTTGGGGGCTACTCAAATCAGGGACTTCATGTTTACATTTCATGCTTTCTGATGACTTTAAGGGTGCAATCACAATTTTAGCTTGTCGTCTTCAGTCCGAAAAGTTGTCTTTGTTGTTGCATTGGTTGCATTTGCTTTATTTATGTTCAGTTCTTCCACATAACAAGCCAACCGAGACTTTTAAACAGAAGTAACATGGACCCAGAAACGGCTCAATTACTGGACAGAGTTTTAACAACCTGTTGTTGTGCCAGATTGCAGATTTTTGGCAGCAAGGAGAAGGTCAAAACAAATCTGATTCCAGTTTCTGGGACTTCAGCTCAGCGTGACACACATATTTTATTTTATTATGTAAGTTCCCAAGCAACCATAACAGCTGATTAGTAGATACCCAGTAAATAATTGCCCAAGGCAAATTCTTGTTTCGCATTTCCTAAATAAAATTACAAGTAAGAATCTTGTAAAGATCACAATTTGAAAACGACTTAAAAAGGCAGCTTAAAGACAGCCAAAGAGCTAAAACGATTCTGAAACAATTAGACCAATCTAAAACTATAAAACAAAGCAGTGATTTAAATTCACTGAAGATGCCTGGAGGCAAACCTCAGCGTCCCCATTTCGATTCCGGCCAGGTACCGTTGTCATACCAGTCTTTCTCTTCCCATGTTTCCTGTCTGTATCTACCCAAAAAATAAGTACTTCATATTGTTTCTTTTTCTTCCTCCTCTGCTTGCTCCAGTGTTTGCTTCTCTAAGGTTTTTTGAAGTTATAAATCCACTCTTCCTCGGCTCCCCAGCTCTTATTTGCTTTCCTACCACTTCCTAATCTATTCTGGATATTATATAGTCACAGGAATCTTTTTTTCCATCTCTTGTTGGCTTTCTCTGCCTTTGACTCATGGCCTCCTTACTTTAATTTGTGTGTAATTATTGATGGTGTAGGAATTTGAGCCTGCACGTCAGTAAATGATTACATTACTCCTGAAGCTGTAGGCTGGAAGCTTGAGGCTAGTCTCTGTTTTGTTTAGTTTTGTTTTTTAACCTTTGTTTATTTAGGGGAGTTTCACTGAGAGGAAGTCTCTCTTTTGTATGAACACCCTGATCACATTCACACCTGGACGCTGCCTAGTACAACCACAGTGTTATCGGCTGGCCACTGATATTTAGGGGTGGGAATCTCTAGGCACCTTTCGATTCGATTATAATTCAGAGGGCGACGATGCGATAATAAAACGATTCATCTTGATGCTTGATTTATTTTTTTCTCACTAACTATCGCTACCTTTTAGAACAGCACCAGTCACATGTCCTTTGAAGAATGAGGAGAGGAAGCTAGCTAGCATTGAGTGTTACCTTTCTCACGCAGTGTTATTAGTTGCTAATGCAGGCGTTGATATTAAGGATTGTGTGATATTTTTGTAGTGGCGGGAATTCATTCAGCTACGGCAGTGTACTGAACACTGGTCTGTTATGTGCACGCCACAGACTGTTCTGCCTTTTGTGTTCCCTCAACATTGCATTATCGATAAACATTTAGAACATCGATTTTGACATTTGTGAATTAGGGCTGCACAATGTATCATTTCTGCATCGTCATCCCAATGTGCCCATGCACAATAGTCACATCGCAGAAGAGTGCAATGTCAAGCAAGTCAAATTAACTCAACCACCAACTTTTTTGCTACTTGATACAAAAGGAAAACTCGCACGGTTCTCATTTTCCATGACTAATCTACAAAGACCAGCTGAACATAATTTACTCAGATTAAAAGGTTCTGGGATACCCAGAGTTTGTTGCTAGTGAGTGACAAGCAGACTCTGCATGCTCAGCGAAACCACCAATCACAATATTGTTCCTGATCAGTTTATCAAACAGCAGGCCCCTCCCCCATTAGTTGTTGACAACAACAAAAATAACTGAGGAACAGGAGAAAACCACCAAAACAGTTGATTTGGTTGCAAGAAGAAAAGCATTTTTGTAAACCACTCAGGGGCCTGGTGTATATCTGCTCTTTTATTATTATTTATTATTTTTTATAAAATATGTTTACTGCATTAAAACTAAAGAAAGGAGAGTTTCACTCTTGTATTCAGACTAAAAGGAAAATTTTCAGCTTTTACATTTTCTATGCATTTTCCCTAAAAAATTGATACTTAATTCTTTTCAAATGGAGCAATTGAAGTCGTCTAGTGAAAATTCCTGTATTTTTTCAAATCGCAGTATATATCGCAGAAAAGAAAAATATTGCAATGTAAGTTTTTTTCCAATATCGTGCAGCCCTATTTTGAATCGATTCAGAATCATCCATGTCCACTTCTCGATGCATCTAAGAGTCAATTTTTTCCCACCACCCCTACTGAGATTAGGCCACCGGTGAGTAAGTAAGCTCGGGTGGAAGTCTCTTGCTCGTCTCTCTGTTGTTTTATGATCCTTGTGTTTGGCTTGGTTTGAGGACACAGGACAGTGTCTCTCCCGAGTGAGCATTTTACAGTAATGACAATGTATTAAATGTGGTACTGAAGTTGCCGATGTAGAAGTCCCACTGTTCCCGAGCTGCTAGTCCTCCATCTTCAGGGTGATGTGTGTGGGGAAACATCAAGTTTTGCTCAATTTTCAGCTGTCGAAAATTACGTTTAGTTGGGGGATACAGCAGTTTTCTGTTTGACATTACACTAATTTGGTTCAACTGTACAACATTATTAAAGTATAACCCGCAGAACAAATGCATGGAAGAGGACACGCTCAATGATGGCCTTTGTATTAGTTTTTCTTTGTAGGCGTTATCGGCCTTTGGTCCCCTGTTTACGTGAGCTCAGCTGGAGTGGAGCAGCTCCAGCGACGCCTGCTTCAACTGAGTCTGCTGCCGAGCACAGTGCTGAAGTGCTGCTCGTATCTGTTCTTATATTTTTGGATGAGTGAAGTTTCTTTCCACAGTGTTAAATTCTCAAATGTAGAACATGCATATCTCAGCTAAGGCTGCTTGTTGTTTTAGCAATAGGTAACAAGTTCTTGTACATAATGATTTCTTAAGGTACATAGCATCCAATCGTCAGATGGCTTATAAAAATGTCTCAGTCTGAAAGACAGAGTGTTGGTGTGGGCGTCTACTGCTCCTCTGAGCTGCTGGCAGAGCGTCGGTGGATTTGAGGAGTGTGAGGTTTCCATGGAGTCTGAACAAAGCCATCTGGATTGAGGAATGTGGTTTGGGAACGCTCCCTGTTACACACTGGAGGCCCAATAGCGTGGGGGTCCTGATAAGAGCAGAGAGAAAGAGTGAGTGAGAGAGGGTGTATGTGGTTTGTTCTCTTCTGAGAACCTCACTTGTTTCCAGGGATAGATGGATGAGGAAAAACTCCTCCTGGGGACATTTTCCCCTCTCTTCACTGCTTTGATTAGAACTTAGGTTTAGGGTTAAAGAGGTTTTACAACATGATTTTTATTTGTCTGTTTTGTAATCTCCTTGTTGTGAGTCCTCAGTGCTTTACTTGGGATTGCCACGCTTTTTGATAAAGCAAGCCATTTTTAAGTCATTGCATTTGGATAGTTTAATATTAGTAAGCATTCTAGCTTAAAGGGGCCCTGAGGAGGTTTCTTGTAAACAAACAAATGTTATGTTTATGTTCAGTGTTCACTTACCAAAACACATTTGTATTCTTTAGGTCTAACAAACATTTCAAGTGCATTTGCAAATCCAGTTTTATAAAAGTATTTTAAATCCAGTATTGCACATCCTTGTTTACTAACTTGCCGGTCTTCTTCTTAACTTTGCTGGTGCATTGCAGCCAGGGTCCAAAATTAGCACCAGCCAGATGCTGGTAAAATATGCAAATAGCTGGTAGATTAACTTCACTCACCAGCCAAAAAAATAACGGTAATCTACTGAGTGGCTGGTACCCTTAAAACATTCACTAGCCATTTTGCTGGGGGACAAAAAGTTAATTTTGTACCCTGAGTGCAGCCTATCTTGGTGTGTTACTGTCACCTGTAGATCAGTGGAATAGCATGACACCATTGGCAGGTATGTGTGCATCGTGGTCCTCTTGCATGAGAGAAACAAAACAGACATCCATGCTCTAAATATTCACAGGGAGCATTTAATTCAAGAGTAAAAAATCAGTTATTTGAATTTGTTTTACAGAAAGTTATTATTCAATGACTCATTTAGTCTAGAAATATCAAAAAATCACAGCGGATGCATATCATAAGGTCACATGGCCCAATGTGACTTTTTCAAATGGCTCTGAAAACCCCTAAATATTCTGTTTATTATATTACATTGAGAAAAGCAATAAGACTTAATTTGAGAGGTTGTAAGTGAACATGTCACCAGTCAATTAATTGATTAATTAAAAACAAACAACACTGAAACAACCCTGTACCCATCAATATTTTGTATTCATCGTCGGACAACAACAGGCTTCCATCACATTTAATACAATACCTGACAATAAATAACCACATTTTTGTAGTTAAACACATGCATTTTACTGAGGTTGCTGAGTGGGTCATTGTACAACCAAAGCAAAAAGGAAAATAGTTCAGCTCTGGCTAATCTTTCCTATTAAAGGTGTTTCCTCAGAATAATGTGAAACATTAATAAAGTGATGAAAGAAGGAAAAGTGGCAGAAATCACACAGCACATTGTGGCGACGTGCTGAATAAGATGATCGGGGGAGGGGTAGTGTGAGGAGCAGCTGCTGCTAGTGTGTGTGTGTGTGTGTGTGTGTGTGTGTGTGTATGTTTACCTGTTTAGTCATGGAGTCTATGAGTCGAACATAAAAGTCCTGCTCTGTTCTGATGCCTGTTG
>NC_060170.1:7752947-7762546 GCF_021292245.1 Micropterus dolomieu
GAGGAAGCTAGCTAGCATTGAGTGTTACCTTTCTCACGCAGTGTTATTAGTTGCTAATGCAGGCGTTGATATTAAGGATTGTGTGATATTTTTGTAGTGGCGGGAATTCATTCAGCTACGGCAGTGTACTGAACACTGGTCTGTTATGTGCACGCCACAGACTGTTCTGCCTTTTGTGTTCCCTCAACATTGCATTATCGATAAACATTTAGAACATCGATTTTGACATTTGTGAATTAGGGCTGCACAATGTATCATTTCTGCATCGTCATCCCAATGTGCCCATGCACAATAGTCACATCGCAGAAGAGTGCAATGTCAAGCAAGTCAAATTAACTCAACCACCAACTTTTTTGCTACTTGATACAAAAGGAAAACTCGCACGGTTCTCATTTTCCATGACTAATCTACAAAGACCAGCTGAACATAATTTACTCAGATTAAAAGGTTCTGGGATACCCAGAGTTTGTTGCTAGTGAGTGACAAGCAGACTCTGCATGCTCAGCGAAACCACCAATCACAATATTGTTCCTGATCAGTTTATCAAACAGCAGGCCCCGCCCCCATTAGTTGTTGACAACAACAAAAATAACTGAGGAACAGGAGAAAACCACCAAAACAGTTGATTTGGTTGCAAGAAGAAAAGCATTTTTGTAAACCACTCAGGGGCCTGGTGTATATCTGCTCTTTTATTATTATTTATTATTTTTTATAAAATATGTTTACTGCATTAAAACTAAAGAAAGGAGAGTTTCACTCTTGTATTCAGACTAAAAGGAAAATTTTCAGCTTTTACATTTTCTATGCATTTTCCCTAAAAAATTGATACTTAATTCTTTTCAAATGGAGCAATTGAAGTCGTCTAGTGAAAATTCCTGTATTTTTTCAAATCGCAGTATATATCGCAGAAAAGAAAAATATTGCAATGTAAGTTTTTTTCCAATATCGTGCAGCCCTATTTTGAATCGATTCAGAATCATCCATGTCCACTTCTCGATGCATCTAAGAGTCAATTTTTTCCCACCACCCCTACTGAGATTAGGCCACCGGTGAGTAAGTAAGCTCGGGTGGAAGTCTCTTGCTCGTCTCTCTGTTGTTTTATGATCCTTGTGTTTGGCTTGGTTTGAGGACACAGGACAGTGTCTCTCCCGAGTGAGCATTTTACAGTAATGACAATGTATTAAATGTGGTACTGAAGTTGCCGATGTAGAAGTCCCACTGTTCCCGAGCTGCTAGTCCTCCATCTTCAGGGTGATGTGTGTGGGGAAACATCAAGTTTTGCTCAATTTTCAGCTGTCGAAAATTACGTTTAGTTGGGGGATACAGCAGTTTTCTGTTTGACATTACACTAATTTGGTTCAACTGTACAACATTATTAAAGTATAACCCGCAGAACAAATGCATGGAAGAGGACACGCTCAATGATGGCCTTTGTATTAGTTTTTCTTTGTAGGCGTTATCGGCCTTTGGTCCCCTGTTTACGTGAGCTCAGCTGGAGTGGAGCAGCTCCAGCGACGCCTGCTTCAACTGAGTCTGCTGCCGAGCACAGTGCTGAAGTGCTGCTCGTATCTGTTCTTATATTTTTGGATGAGTGAAGTTTCTTTCCACAGTGTTAAATTCTCAAATGTAGAACATGCATATCTCAGCTAAGGCTGCTTGTTGTTTTAGCAATAGGTAACAAGTTCTTGTACATAATGATTTCTTAAGGTACATAGCATCCAATCGTCAGATGGCTTATAAAAATGTCTCAGTCTGAAAGACAGAGTGTTGGTGTGGGCGTCTACTGCTCCTCTGAGCTGCTGGCAGAGCGTCGGTGGATTTGAGGAGTGTGAGGTTTCCATGGAGTCTGAACAAAGCCATCTGGATTGAGGAATGTGGTTTGGGAACGCTCCCTGTTACACACTGGAGGCCCAATAGCGTGGGGGTCCTGATAAGAGCAGAGAGAAAGAGTGAGTGAGAGAGGGTGTATGTGGTTTGTTCTCTTCTGAGAACCTCACTTGTTTCCAGGGATAGATGGATGAGGAAAAACTCCTCCTGGGGACATTTTCCCCTCTCTTCACTGCTTTGATTAGAACTTAGGTTTAGGGTTAAAGAGGTTTTACAACATGATTTTTATTTGTCTGTTTTGTAATCTCCTTGTTGTGAGTCCTCAGTGCTTTACTTGGGATTGCCACGCTTTTTGATAAAGCAAGCCATTTTTAAGTCATTGCATTTGGATAGTTTAATATTAGTAAGCATTCTAGCTTAAAGGGGCCCTGAGGAGGTTTCTTGTAAACAAACAAATGTTATGTTTATGTTCAGTGTTCACTTACCAAAACACATTTGTATTCTTTAGGTCTAACAAACATTTCAAGTGCATTTGCAAATCCAGTTTTATAAAAGTATTTTAAATCCAGTATTGCACATCCTTGTTTACTAACTTGCCGGTCTTCTTCTTAACTTTGCTGGTGCATTGCAGCCAGGGTCCAAAATTAGCACCAGCCAGATGCTGGTAAAATATGCAAATAGCTGGTAGATTAACTTCACTCACCAGCCAAAAAAATAACGGTAATCTACTGAGTGGCTGGTACCCTTAAAACATTCACTAGCCATTTTGCTGGGGGACAAAAAGTTAATTTTGTACCCTGAGTGCAGCCTATCTTGGTGTGTTACTGTCACCTGTAGATCAGTGGAATAGCATGACACCATTGGCAGGTATGTGTGCATCGTGGTCCTCTTGCATGAGAGAAACAAAACAGACATCCATGCTCTAAATATTCACAGGGAGCATTTAATTCAAGAGTAAAAAATCAGTTATTTGAATTTGTTTTACAGAAAGTTATTATTCAATGACTCATTTAGTCTAGAAATATCAAAAAATCACAGCGGATGCATATCATAAGGTCACATGGCCCAATGTGACTTTTTCAAATGGCTCTGAAAACCCCTAAATATTCTGTTTATTATATTACATTGAGAAAAGCAATAAGACTTAATTTGAGAGGTTGTAAGTGAACATGTCACCAGTCAATTAATTGATTAATTAAAAACAAACAACACTGAAACAACCCTGTACCCATCAATATTTTGTATTCATCGTCGGACAACAACAGGCTTCCATCACATTTAATACAATACCTGACAATAAATAACCACATTTTTGTAGTTAAACACATGCATTTTACTGAGGTTGCTGAGTGGGTCATTGTACAACCAAAGCAAAAAGGAAAATAGTTCAGCTCTGGCTAATCTTTCCTATTAAAGGTGTTTCCTCAGAATAATGTGAAACATTAATAAAGTGATGAAAGAAGGAAAAGTGGCAGAAATCACACAGCACATTGTGGCGACGTGCTGAATAAGATGATCGGGGGAGGGGTAGTGTGAGGAGCAGCTGCTGCTAGTGTGTGTGTGTGTGTGTGTGTGTGTGTGTGTGTGTGTGTGTGTGTGTGTGTGTTTGTTTTGCACCTTCTGTCTCATGTGATAACTCAAGCTGCATCATATACACTGATAAAATGTTTTGATCCTATATTTATCCCCAAAGGGGAAATTCAGGCGTTGCAGCACAAGGACTGCAAAGTACAGATAAATAGAGAAAGAGGTAATTAAGTACAAAATTACAAGGCAAGAGAGACATAGTGGTGTGATTAGTGTCCAGTACATGTAAACACATTAATATATAATATGATTAAGTAACGATACTAAGTGTTTGTATTAATATAGAAATATGTACAGTGCAATATACTATACTATGAGATATATAAGATATAGTACAACAATATAAAAGAATATCAAATATTGTATAGTATGGTATAGAATATAATAAATAGTACATATAGTGTAATATATAATAAAATACATAAATGGGTCCATGAGGGAAAATTATGAAAATAATTCTAATAACAATGTTGGTGCTAGAAGCACTTGATTTGGACGTACCCCCCTTTTTTTTGGGTACAGGTATTAATGAATGACTTTGCATGCTGATGAATAATTGTGCTAATTTGCATACACTACTTTTGCATTGATGTGAAGATTGACTATATTGAAATAGACTTGTTATTAATTTTCTTTGCCACAGGGGAGTTGCAGACAAAATAGATAATATTCTATTATATCATTTTAAAAGAAAACACAACAAACATGTTAACTACAGCTTAGCTAAATTTTCCTTGAACATTAAAATGTATACAATAAAGTCTGAATATTAGGCTATTATAATTCACTTACAGAGCATTTTTCATTATCATTATTTCTCATTATATGGAAACAGAAATGAGACACACACACCCCATACCCTTTACATGAGCGTGTTCAACCTCAGTATGGCCTATTAGGATATTGGACGGTCTTCCATTATCAATGACGTGGGCATAGACAATCTCACATTCTTTGGTTGAGATGTCTGTGGCATCATCTATCATAAATGATGGAGAGGCGTCTGAGGCAGTTTTGTCTTTTCCCAGAGGTTGTCTGATTATCTTACCTATAAACTGGGCACATGTCATGTCGTTGGCATAGGTTGGATTCACATTCAACCTGTTCTTCATCAGTGTGATCTGGGATTTGAATTTTGTGAACAGAAGTTCCTCTTTCGCTATGTTATAGGCAGTGTTGAAGTTGGAGACTATTACATTCTCCTTTGCTGAGTAACTCTCATCCAACTGCTGAAAAGAAGTGGGCAGAGGGGCAACAGCCTAATGATCATCATGCACTCCCACAAGTGTGACCACAACGAAATTTTAACTCGGACACTCTCAAAAAATGGTCACATATGGACCATTTTGGCCACCATGACACACTGTAACTGTGATTTATATGTGGTCGAATTAAGGAGGTGTCTTGTAGTTTAAGTGAATCCAGCAACATTTGGCTGTTCAAGTTGATGTACTTCTCCCCAGCATGTTGTTGGACAGAGTCCAATGAAAGTTCCCTTAAATGAGCTGTTTTCCATTTAAGAGTAGAAAAACTGGACTTTTTTTTTGCTTTTGTCTGTGATTGACAGAATGTTTACTCAAATGATGGTGCTCTTTAACAGGATGGTATTTAACTGAACTGTATGGTTGACAAAATTATGGTCATTCACAGAACAGTGTAGATTCCCATAACTTAGCAATAACGAAGACCGGCATGTAAGGATTTTGTAATCATTGCTTTTCCCATAATGGATATGTCCTGGCTTTGGGTTTTTTGTACGTCTCCCTGTTTTAGCACCAGAGTCATAATAAACTACAAATGACACAGTAGAAAAATATTTTTTGCCACGCTAGTGTGGTTCTTGCGCCATGTGTTTAAGCCAGTGTGACATAGTGGCCCAACCGTGGAATTACAACTTCTGGATCTGTCACCTGATGCACGCTGGCCCCAAAAGACTTTTTCCCATAAACTTACATTGTGAAAGAAGCGGCTGTAAACATTGGAAAGTTGTTTTTAGCATCACAACCTCATGAAATGACTTGTTTCACCATCCGAATCTGATCTATTCAGTCCAAAAACATTTGGAAAGTCATGATTTAATCCCAATTCAAAATGGTGAAGGGCTAAACCGTGAGTTAGCTGGCTCTTGTGGGGCCACACAAATGTATTTTTCTGTCGATCCACTAATAAATTAATTGACCAATTGTTTCCGCTCCAAATAAGAGTGTTGACCAAATTTACAGATGACATGAAAATCGGATTTTGATGGGAATCATTGTCAGTGCTACATAAAACAAATTAGGATCTCTCTTTCAGGACATACCACACACAAATATACGTTCTCCTCAAGCTGCATGCTGTAGTGTTTCTATGACTCTTCCTTGGAATTTGTTGAACTGTCAGTCACATCAGCTTTTGTTTTCAGGAACAAACAGATCAGTGACTCGGTCAGTTTGTACACGTACAGCTGTGTTCCCACACGTTAGCCAGGATGTATTGATACTTAAAGGGTTTCCACTGGCATTTCTTACAAGGCAAACTGTGTTTTCACAGAAGTCTGTTGACCATTGTACTTTGTTTCCTTGGCAGGTTTTCTTGTCAGTAAAGCAGATGGGAAAAATCCTGAGAGACAAATCAGTTTACATATTGTTCCACCAATAGCTGTGAGGTCACTTAGTGGCTCGAGAGACTTGTCTTGTTGACAAAATGTCGCCAGTTCACCATCCTCAAACAAAACACTGCATCTTCCTACAAAATCTTTGGAAGAATCAGCTAAGCCATGGGAATTAGCTCTGTAACTCGGTTAGTTCCAGAAAAACTTGCTCATGATGCTGAGTTTTGTCTGTGTTGCTCTGATGAATCTGATCCTCAGTGGACACACTGGTCATGAGGCTGTGAGACAGGGATGACATAACTGGAAAAAATGTGGAGTCTGCGAACATAGCCAATCAAAGTTGCCAAGTGTTGCGAGCGTTTATGGAAAAGATTCTTGTTTAGGTGTTTTCCATCTTAAAAAATATGTTTCAGTGCTTTCAGTTTATATGAATTATCATTAACCAAAGATAAGTAAGAAGTAAGTAAGTAATAAATGTAAATGAAGCATTCACTGGAAGCGTACAAATGCAAAATACCAAACTGTTCATCACAGAGATTTATGTGTGATTTTATTTTTTTTTTTATTTTTTTTTCTCACAGAGAGGAGGTTCAAGAGAACTGTGTTCGCTGGAGGAAGAGGTTTACCTTTGTGTCTAAAATGAGCGCCAACCCCCACACCGGAGTGCTGGATCCTTCTGTCTGCAGGGTGTCAGTCAGGAAGGTACGACTGTGTCCTTTTCTAAATACAAACTAGATCAATGCAATGTCTTAAACAGCAGAGGTTAGGTGGCAGGAATACACTTTAAAAAATCTTAAGCACTGATCTCAAAGGGTTAACTGGAACTGTGTTAGAGCCACACTGATATCTTAATGGATACCTGCCAGCTGTTACATTTAACTTTGTAGTTTAGAACCTGCTTTGCATTGAAATATAGTCACTGTAATTTCATTTTAAACAACTATTATATAGAGTATACCCTAAAGAAAACCACTTAACCAAATTTGACCACTTTAAAGGTACAGTGTGTAAGAATTGTGAGTACTCTCCACCTGTCGAATTCATTCTCATTCATAAAAATAGGGGGCAGAATATCACATCGGATCATAACGACTGCTAAGTGTTGTGACTTAGTTAGGCCAGTTAGCAGTGCAGCTACCTTAGCGGTTCTATTAGCTGACTGAGTTCAGAATGGGCACCAGAAACAGAGCCGGGTGAGCGGGTAATGGAACCGGGTTCAGCAGCCTCCCTGTGATCGCGGCTGGACCTTGGGTAAACACAGTCTCCAAGACCGACAAAAACGTGATGACAGGGAATACAGGATCGAGGTGATTCACAGCAGCTCTGAACAGGACTCTGACTCTGGGGGGGGGGGGGCGACGAAGACACGGCGGGTTCAGGCAGGAACAGGAGAGGTGTCTAGCAGGAGCGAAAGGGAGGTCAGGCATTAGAGAGGCAGCGACAGCGTCTAGAGACAGAATATTTGGTTATCTAATTCTGTAAATTAAGAGCTTAATTCCACTAACAACACTGGAAAGACTAATGACAACGGTTCGGTGAGTTTTATTTGGTTTCTGTTGAGTTTAAATGATGATGTATGTTTTACGATGAGTAAACTAGGCAATTAGTCAATGAAAGAGAGAAACTTGAAATCAGAAGGTGAACGGTTGCATTTTTCTGTTTTATAGGGAAAATGGTTATAAGAATATTATATTTCTTGACATTTTGAGTTTATTTTGTTTATTTATATAATATGTTTAAATCTCCAGGTACACGCAGAGTACACAGGCAAGTATGTGAACAATGCTGTTTGCGTCGCCTACGCCTGTCTGCGCCTATGCACTGTTAAAAAGCAAGATTGTCGGGGGCTTAATGGGCTTGACCTGAAATATGCCATGGGACTATTGCTGCTTAAAGTAATGCTACTTGAGTGATATTACAACACAGGACGGGCCGCAGATGGCTGCAACACAATGTCAGAACTGTTACTACTTCACATTCTGTTGATAATGTTAGTTATTTTTAGCTTACACATTGTACCTTTTAAACCTAGTAGATATTTTTTGACCTGCAAATCACCAAATCAATGCGTATTGAGAATTTAATTTGGGTTTACAGGATTAACAGATATTCCCCTATGTAAGGTATCAAAATAAGTGTAATTTTGCTGGGCAACAATTAATAATTTTGTCGCATGATTTTCTGCGTTTTATCGCATTGTTATGCGCAAAATTGAATAATGAATTCTAAAGTAGTGTATTGCACACTTTTAATTTAAGAATATTTCGGTGCAGACTTGATGCTAAATCTCCCATGTGAACATGGCCTCTGTGCCATGCTCTGAGGAACCATGAGTGAGGTCTCAGCCTGTAATTTCAACTCTCGTTGGAGCCCGGTAATTGGAGGCCTCTGTAATATAAAGTTGGATAAGTTGGATCGCTGGGTTCATTACTGTCTTCCTGTTTTCCCCGCAGGAACTCAAAGGAGGGAAAGCATATACGAAGGTAAGAGCTTGTGTCTCCCTCTCTGCCGCCTCACCTCTCACGTTCATAAACACATTGAAACAGTTACAGATGAGCTTGTTTCAGTCTCAGTAAACCTTAATACCATATCATGTAAATATTAGCATTTCTCATGGCACTTTGACGAGCGTGCCATTAGCAAGGCATGACTATAAATCAAAAATGTGTCTTCCTTATGCTCACATTTGCCCGGAATCTGCAAAACATCCTGCAAACACCTCTCTAACCGTAATAGTAAGAGCTCCTGACGAGTGAGTCATGTCTCGTAAATGAAATTACAAGGTCAAGCCCCTCATGGAGGTGAACTTTTGTTGATCTATAGACGTTGTTGCCTAACAGGAACCGTTTCCTCTGTTTTTGCCCATACTTCATTTAGATTTCCTTTGGTTAAATATACCCCGCTTCCCTCCTTAGAAGTTGGCTTCCTTAAATACACACCTATAAAAACAGAAGTCCCTAAAGAAAGGGAATCCTGGAGAATGAAGAATGGGAACCTCTTAGCTTGAGAGTTAATTAAAAACAACAATGTGACTGCAGTTCAGACAAAGGCAGTTCCCGCATGACAAGAAGCTGTGAGGTTTGTTTTAGAGACCAAGGTCATGTAGGCATGTAGAGTCCTTAACAGTGTAATCTGGGGCTGTGTAGAAATCCCTGACCAAGTGTCACATATTTTATAAGCACTAAGAATAATGGTGCCTTACAATTACACTTGTGAGGTCATATTTTAGACACGGAAAGACAAGTACAGTAACCAAGATACGCTTGGTTGTCAGTGGTTTAATGTACAAAATTGATTAAAGGGCCTTCCTTTGATTGGCCTTTTAAGTTGGTTTGCACACCACCAAAATACGGGGACAGGGGTCCCCGTATTTTGGTGGTGTCCTAGTTCACATGGGGCTGTTGGCTTACTCATGGTGGCCTCCCACTAGCCAATCTGGCCCCAGAAGCAGTTCGTCAGAATACACACCTGGCAGCGCTGCATTATCACCTTCTGAGGTGATTGACACCCCGCTGTTCTGAGCGGTAAGATTTTAGAGAGAGTCCCCATCAAACATGCATGATATTTACAAACCATCGTCGCTGCCCTGTGG
>NC_060170.1:7762646-7784552 GCF_021292245.1 Micropterus dolomieu
CTCTCACGTTCATAAACACATTGAAACAGTTACAGATGAGCTTGTTTCAGTCTCAGTAAACCTTAATACCATATCATGTAAATATTAGCATTTCTCATGGCACTTTGACGAGCGTGCCATTAGCAAGGCATGACTATAAATCAAAAATGTGTCTTCCTTATGCTCACATTTGCCCGGAATCTGCAAAACATCCTGCAAACACCTCTCTAACCGTAATAGTAAGAGCTCCTGACGAGTGAGTCATGTCTCGTAAATGAAATTACAAGGTCAAGCCCCTCATGGAGGTGAACTTTTGTTGATCTATAGACGTTGTTGCCTAACAGGAACCGTTTCCTCTGTTTTTGCCCATACTTCATTTAGATTTCCTTTGGTTAAATATACCCCGCTTCCCTCCTTAGAAGTTGGCTTCCTTAAATACACACCTATAAAAACAGAAGTCCCTAAAGAAAGGGAATCCTGGAGAATGAAGAATGGGAACCTCTTAGCTTGAGAGTTAATTAAAAACAACAATGTGACTGCAGTTCAGACAAAGGCAGTTCCCGCATGACAAGAAGCTGTGAGGTTTGTTTTAGAGACCAAGGTCATGTAGGCATGTAGAGTCCTTAACAGTGTAATCTGGGGCTGTGTAGAAATCCCTGACCAAGTGTCACATATTTTATAAGCACTAAGAATAATGGTGCCTTACAATTACACTTGTGAGGTCATATTTTAGACACGGAAAGACAAGTACAGTAACCAAGATACGCTTGGTTGTCAGTGGTTTAATGTACAAAATTGATTAAAGGGCCTTCCTTTGATTGGCCTTTTAAGTTGGTTTGCACACCACCAAAATACGGGGACAGGGGTCCCCGTATTTTGGTGGTGTCCTAGTTCACATGGGGCTGTTGGCTTACTCATGGTGGCCTCCCACTAGCCAATCTGGCCCCAGAAGCAGTTCGTCAGAATACACACCTGGCAGCGCTGCATTATCACCTTCTGAGGTGATTGACACCCCGCTGTTCTGAGCGGTAAGATTTTAGAGAGAGTCCCCATCAAACATGCATGATATTTACAAACCATCGTCGCTGCCCTGTGGCCTCTGAGTGTTACTGATTTTATCTTTATATATATTTTAGTCATTGGTCACAATGAGATGGTTTCTGTTTAGTTTCACTTTTGCACTCATGAATCCGCAAATGGATGGCATCTTGAAGTGGCCCATTTTGGATGCTGGGTGTGCTATAGATTCAGAGGAGTCGTTCCCAAATGGGACAGTGACATTAGTCTTGCTCTGGCCTTCATTCCATGTTTTAATTAATTGCGGTTACAGTGACTTTAACAAGTTAAATCACCATACCAACATATGTTACCTGTATACCTGCTCACTCAGTGCTGCTCTGGAGAAAATTATCTGCTAACTGTTTAAAATGTAAAAGCTTTAAAAAGCAAAAGCTTTTTGTCTTCATTAAAGCCACTTTAAAAATACAGGTTTTACTCTTAGCTGGTTTGATGTGACTGACGTGTGGTTTTTGCACCCTGTCATACATTTAAACTTCAGATGCTTGTGACGTTAACAATGCGAAATTGCCTTGTGGGCTAAATGATGGGTGTTGCAGAAATCTCTCCGCTCTAAACACATGCCAAAAATAAAGGCCAGTGAACCCCTCCATTAGTGTTTCTAGAATTAACTGTTCAACCGTCTTTTCCTCTTCACCCTCAGCTGGGCTTCACAGACCTCAACATGGCGGAGTTTGCAGGTTCTGGCTCCACTGTGCGCTGCTGTTTGCTGGAGGGATACGACACCAAGAACACACGGCAGGACAACTCCATACTGAAGGCAAGGGGATGGGTATTCAGTGACGAAAAAAAACATTGGGCATTGTTTCTCAAATAGGTCTTTATTTGGAACATTTATCTTGGTGAATGCTAGAATAATCTTAACACCATGTGAATAAGGAGAGATTAAGTCCGTTCGTGGTATGGACATGGTAAGAGTTGTAACGTGTTATACATTTTAAAGGTTTTAATCAGGCACGCAAACTCCTCACCTTTTGTCGAAATGTGCCGTTTTGAAACCAAAATGGGTCACCCATATGAGTTGTGTAGATCTGATGAGAAAATATTTTGGGGGGGGGGGCACAATGGGCCTACCCATTTTATTTACAGAGTTCTCTCCTCTCTAGCATGACCTTTGCAACTTTACAACTGGGTTACAGTATCTATACAACATGTATGCTTAAAGAAAGACCCCTCTTACACTGTATGTTTCACAGCTTGCCTATCTTCTCACCTTTTTTACCCCTGACCAATGCCTGAAGCAAGCTCGATCATTAACTCTGAGACTTTGACCTTTTGACATTTGACCCTTTCATTGATAACTTCCACTAACCAAATTCAGTCAGAAGTGGCCAGATTGGGAAAAGGTAGAGGATCAATTGTCCCTTTGTCATGTAAAACTAGTTAAAAACTAGGTTTGATTGAATGCTTAGATTTTTCTGTTGAAATGAAAATATATTTTACTAGCTAAAACGCGTCTTTAATTTGTCAAACTACAGATAATTGATCAGCACGTTTTTTGTAATTGTATCTGAATGCTGAGCAGTCCTTCTTTTCCAGTTCCTCAATTGAATTTTTATTTTCGGGTTATAGACTGTTGGTGGTTGGACTGAACAAAATTAAAGATCACCTTGAGTTTTGGGATGTTTCAACATCTTTTGTTTTAGGTTGAAAAATTATTTTTTTTAAATCAGAGTACCCAACCAAAAGACAAAAAAATAAGCAATTTTAAGACCTCACCTCAGGATTCAGGAAATGATGATTATGAGTTAGGCATTTTTAACCACTTGCTGACATTTTATAGACCAAAGCATGAATTGATTGATTGAGAAATTATGAAGTTCCATTCAAAATGAAAGTAATTGTAATTATTCATTGGTTCCGAGTGCAAAGCTGCCAGTTTCAGTTGCAGCTAAAGCAATTTAATGTCTCTGTTGGTGAAAGAGGCTCTGGTTTATTCACTGAGGAGTTGAGGAACTCTGCAGCGCCACCCAGAGATCATTGACACAAACTTCTCTGTGAAACAAAGAGCCAAGATGGTCACGAGCAGTTTTGTCATCTCATTCCTCTGGTAGACTTCATGTGGTGACGTTGACATATCACATACGTCAGTGAGCTTGCTGGGAATTTACTCCATGCTTATCATTACTACTCTATAACAAAAAAAACTTTACATTTTGAACCTTTTATTTTCCCCAGATGTTCTTTGACTGGTCTGGGCTGACTGGCGATAAAGCAGAGGATTTGATTATCCCCATGTGGTATATATTATAGAGTATGTAGATTTAATCTCTGTGCAGGAATGTAATCAGGTGTACAGGGAAGGGAAAGAACCTGCATTACAAAGGAAAAAGCCAGCAATTACACAACTCTGGAAAAGATTTCATTTTGTAAATGTTACAGATGTGTGTGTGTGTGTGTGTGTGTGACAAGGGGATGAGTACTCTTGACATGGCAGTAAAACAAATATTTTTGCTGTTGCTGCCAGTTTATATTTGGATGCCTTGCAAATGAAAAAGTGATGTATGGTTAAACTGTGAGGTCACATTTCTTTTTATTTATTTATTTTTTCAAGGTGATCATCGGGATGACCCTCCTGTCTGGAGATCCGTGTTTTAAAACGTGAGTAGTTGAAATTGTGAATATATAGTTTGAATGGTGTAGCGCACATTCCACCGCAGAGCCTATTGGTCTAAAAATGAGTGTGGAAACCATTTTTTTTAACATTATGACCTGATGAAGGTTGGACAGCGGCTGAAATGTTTGTCTGTTTAAACAAATGTGTTGTTTGGAGTCAGTGTACAGATGTTACTCTTTTCCTTGACAGTGGTTTCTAAAATCTTAGATGTTTTTTTTTTTCAATCTTGACAAACTTGATATTCCTGCTTTTGTGTTTTGTAGTATGTTTTGTTAGAAACACTGAATTTCTGGACTCCGGGTGAGAATTCCTTTCATTTTGTAAAACAAATTACAAAAAGGCAAAACATGTTACTTCTGTGTTAACAGTAATATCAATATGTTACTATATATGTTACTAGTACTAGAAGGATCTGACCTTCTGTATGGACACATGAATAAATACACTGTTTACGGAAACTGAATCGCATTTCACCACATGTAAGTGAACATATTTGTTGATGGAGTTTGTCAAAGATCACAGGTATTTATTGGTGTCTTGGTATTTTATGTGCATTTGTAACCTTTTTAACCAGATTGTTGAACTCCACGGTCAATAAAATTAATCTTATCCGAGCGTGCCAAGCTACACAGAACTGCATCTGTGCAGCTCTGCAGCTCTGCATTTAATCTGTTCCAGACTGATTAATTTTTTGGGGCGTTTTTTTCCCTGCAGGTCTCCCAGCACAGCAAAGTCCATCTCCATCCCAGGACGAGAACACACCCTGCAGCTGGACTGTAAGGGGGAGGGAACAGCCGAGCCCGGGCCTGCTGGAGGGATTTCTCTGGGCCGAGCCGCCAAGCCTCGACCCTCCATCATCAGCTCAGGTACAACTCAGAAAGATTGTACTAGACGAGACCAGAAAAGGACGGGTTGTACTCTGAGAGCAGGTAACTTTTTGGATCTGGTTCCAGGCTGGCAACAAACCCTGTTTCTTTAATTCAGTGGTTTCCAAACTGAGGGGTGTCCCAGACTAATTAAGAGCACTTCAAATACCAGGACAACTAAAATGTTACTTGCCAAAAAGACATGGAATTAACATGCTTAGGAAACATTGAGGAAAGTATTCTTGAGACTGGACTGTAGTCCAACCTGCCTCGACCTCCCTCTCAGCCTGATGTGTTTGAGAATGAATCAAAACTTCCTGGAAGAAGTTCGAAAACATTTTCCTCGCATGGAAAACTAGCTGGCAGTGTTTATTTGTTCAGTCTGAATTCAAATGAAAAATGAAATGTGTTTTTGTTCCAACTTGGGAAAACAAGTTGAAAGGCTGAGGTTGTTCGCAGTACTGAAGCGTCTGGTTCAGGATTCTGTCCAAAACAACTATCCAAATTACAAGTGCAAATTTTCAGCCACAAGCCATGAATGTCCAAGAGTATTCAAGGTTTTATTACAACTTATTAAATTTTTTTTAACAAAAGCAGTTACTTTAGTTTAGATTAGATTGATTGGAGTGAATACTTGCCAACATATACAGTATGTGGTTGTGAATTACATCTCCTGTGAGTCAGAATTTGCTGCCATCACTGAGTTCTGCATCTCTACGATGAAAGTAAACAAAGACTGCTTGATGTCTGATCCTGCAGCAGAGTTTTGAATTTTTAAGTAAATATGAGTTGTTGACGGTGTGTTCGTCTTTTGATGCCTTCAGGTCTACTTGAAGAATCCGAATCGAACCAGTCTGGTCATGCAGAAGTCTTCCAGTCTGGTCACTCTCGTAACTCCAGCTATGCCAGCCAGCACAGCAAAATCTCAGGTACAAGAATCACCAGCCATTATTTCACGATGTCTTTTTGTAGTAGATGTGTCTTTCTAATATAGGGATTTATATATTTTATGTATCCTCTAATTTCCTAATTATTTTGTAGGAAATTTTCTTGAAAGAACTGCTTAATTATAATAATATTTATTTGGTTGTTATTGGACCTTTAATTGGAAACGTTATTCTATGACATGTATATTTGTCAAAGTTTACATTTTTGCATGTCCAGCTGTCCAGCTGTACACTGACAGGGGTTCCTGTGACCCTGGGAGCTGTGTTGTCAGTGGCAATGGTTCATGATAGCTTTTCGTCAGGCAAACTCGTCCCAGGTCAGGGGCCAGACAAAAGACAACTGCATTTTTTTAAGGGTATCTGGAGTCACTTGTCTGTTTCATGGAAGAGATGCGCTTCAGTTTTACAAATGTACCAAGTTTGTTCAAGTTTAGCACTCAGTGAAGTGTTGACCCCATAGGCAGTCATTTAATTGACACAAATCTACTTTCTATATGTTGTAAACTACAACGATCTATTTGTAAGTTTTACAATGAACTCTGTAGTTTCACAGTGAGCATACAGAGCTACAAGAGCAGTCAGTACAAAAAAAACCACCGTTTTCTTCTTGTGTACTTCGTAAGGCCAATTTATGCTTCTGTCGAGTCTATGCTTTTGTGAGCATTTATAGCATTTTTGAGTTTAGCTACTGTTGTTGGTGCTTCTGTAGTAGTTCTTCCTTCTGGTATGAACACTTATCTTAAGTGTTAAGTAAACATACTTATATTACTTTTCACCTCTGTTCTACAATGCCGTTATTGACCCAAAGTGGGCCACAACTGTAGCTGTGATATTTTATAATGTGTCATGTGTCCCTGCTGTCCTGCAGGCTACAGCACTGAGCACTCCTGCTCCTCCAGCCTGTCAGACCTCACACATCGCAGGAACACCTCGACAGGAAGCAGCACCTCTGGGGGCTTGGGCTTTTCTGCTGACACACCTACAGAGGGTGACAAGGATGCTGGACGACCAGAAAGACCCCCTCGACCCCCACGCCCTGTCTTACCCCCTAATAGGCCCTCCAGGTACAGACGCAGAGTAGTCTTTAGTCAGTGTGTTAAAGGATTGCTACAATTTACCCTCATCCTACTTTAGATTTACATAAAGGGCAACATGGAACAACAAATGTATAACGTTCTACTTCTGTCTTGTTCTAACAAGAGTTTTCTTGTTCTCTTCTTCTGTTTCTTGTATTTCAGGAGAAAGCTGGACTCAGTGGAGAGTCAACCCTCTTGGGTAAACGATACTCGCATGGATGCTGATGACATTGTGGAGAAAATTGTCCAAAGCCAAAACTTTGCGGATGTCAACAACACTGAAGGTAGAGTGGCGGTGTAGATCGCTGTAGAAAAATCAGATTACATCATGATCGGCCGTCAAAATAGCAGTTTCATATCAACCTTTGGTGTCGGTGTGGTGTTTGGGGTGGATGGTGCAGTGGATAAGATATTGAGGTTCAATCCCCTACGGTGACACATCCACCAATGTGTCCCTGAGGAAGACACTTTACCCCTAGTTGCTCCAGAGGCGTGCGACCTCTGACATATAGAGCAATTGTAAGTCGCTTTGGATAAAAGCAAAATAAATGAATGAAATGTAATGTTTCTTCTTCTAGAAAAAGGACCGTAAAGGTCCATAGCAGTATTTAAAACAGCATACAAAGTACAAAGCACTTGGTCAGAAGCCTGTTCAAGCCCATGTACACTAAAGATATTAAATCTTCCTGTTAGATCAAAAATCACAATATAAAACAATCTTTTAAAGAGGTCATATTCAGGTTCAAAATCTTGTTAAGGGGTTGTACCAGAACAGGTTTACATGGCTTCATTTTCAAAAACACCATATTTTTTTTCATACTGCACATTGCTGCAGCTCCTCTTTTCACCCTATGTTGAAGGCTTCGTTTTAGCTATGGAGTGATGCATCTTACCTCTACAAGATCTTTGATGGGAGTTGCACATGCGCAGTTCTTAGTCAAGGACTACTAGCCAATCAGAAGCAGAGTAGGGCGGGTCCTGAAAAGCCTCTTCGGTTCAGCTGTATATGTTCCCCATACCAATTTAGCAACATGGACTGGAGCAAGATTTTCAGAGTGGTGAGTTATTAATCTGTAACAAATGTATCTTTCATCCATAAAGTTTTGACTGAGCTCTGTCTCTACATCACAGTAACAACTTTATGTCCATTGCTGCCTGGAGGGTAGCTAGTGTTTGGAAGGGAGAGGAGAGGCAGTAGGCGGACGTCTTGTCACTGTACTGCAGCTCAGAGTGTTTTTCCACCGGTGTTTTTGAAGTTGTGTCGGACTAGCAGCTTGGAGAGCATTATGACGCACATTTTGCTGTGACATCACAGGGATCAAAGTGAAAAGGCTGGACTTCAAACGAGCTGTTTTAAAGCAGTTCAGAGCAGAGTTTTCTGTGGGAGATGGGAACTCCCTTTGGGCTGGACTTTGGACTTAGCAAACCTATTACATGCACAAAAAAAAGATATATGTATGATGGAGTGGAGTTAAACACTGAGAACTCACACCTTCATCTGTTCTGTAAATAATAAATCTGTCACAAATGCCACACTGGCTCAGGAAGTAGATTGGATGGTGGTTAGATACCCAACTCCACATTAGGGCTGAAACTAATAATTATTTTTTTGTCAGATATTTTCTTGATAATCGATTAGTTGTTTGGTCTATGAAATAGCATAAAATGGTGACAAATGTCGATTAGTGTTTCCCAAAGCCCAAGACAACGTCTTCAAATGTCTTACTTTGTCCACAACCCAAAGATATTCAGTTTACTGTCACAGAGGAGTAATGAAACCAGAAAATATTCACATTTAAGAAGCTGGAATCAGAATTACCTCCCAAAAAACTATTAATCAATTATCAAAATAGTTGACAAAGAATTTAATGGACAACTAATCGATTAATCTTTGCAGCTATAGACCTCATGTCGGAGTGTCCTTGATACTGAACCTCAATCGGTGTGTGTGTGTGTGTGTGTGTGTGTGTGTGAATTTTAGTAGAAGCTCTCTTCTTTGCTAAATATATAGCCCCTTTCTTCCGACCATTCAAAGCTCTTTTAAACTACGTCACATTCACACACTGATGGCAGAGGCTAATGTGCCAACTGCTCATCAGAAATAGAAATTAACATTGACAAACAGCAATTTGTGGTTCAGTATCTTGCCCAAGAACATTCCAACACCTCCCCTGATCTTCTGATTAGTGGGCAGCCCGCTTAGCCTCCTGGGCCACAGTCGCTCCTGCTGTAGTTTAAATGATTGGAAAATTGCAGATTGCACCTTTTTAACAGGTGTTTATACACTGTAAGCACATTCGAACAGAATGAAATGATTGGCTGCCTACCTATCTGCATGCACACTCCCCTGTACACTCACTGCACGTGTGGGGAGGCCTGAAGGGAGGAAGTGGGATTTTTTTTTTGGTTGGATACTTTCAAAATGTAGCTTTCTCTGGCTAGTTTCTCCAGCTTTCCAATGTAACAGATACAAACAAAAACATGCTGCTTGGAGTATCACACAATTTATTAGAAAAAGTCAGTTAGTTTGTTTCTACTGTATTTGCTAACTAACAATCTACTTTCAGAAGTGCAAAATGAACGCAAACAGGGCTTTGTTTGATTTGTGAGCTTCTTGTGGGTCTCTCACTGTCAAGCTTTTAGAGTTTTCTGGCAGAGGACGATGTTGGTAGGAGTGTTTTACGGGTAGTCTTAACTTTGAGAAACACCAGCAGTGATGATGTCATTGGCTACATATCTTCAACATGGTCTCATTTGTTACAGGGAATCTATTCATGTGAAGGTCTAACAGTTAATGTGACTGCATGTTATTGATGTATAAATGTGGAAACCACGCCTTCTGTAACTCCTGCACCATCTTTGGACGGAGCTCTCCGTCGGTTTACCAGCACTGTGTTTTATCTCCTTTTATTGTCTGTATGATGATGCCTTCTGGTTTCCGTCAGCAGCTGTTAACTTGCTTTCTGTGTTTCTGGCTTTCAGACAGCAACCTGCGTCTGTTCGTCAGCAGAGATGGAACCACTGCACTTAGTGGCATCAGGCTTGGAAACAGGTGAGATTTTGTCACTTTCTCTATCACTTCCTCCTCTCATTGTCATTGTGATGTCACCCGTTGGTTTGTGGACTGCTGTTTTGAAGCCTCGAGTTTGGCCATCAGGGCCCCGCCATGTTGATTTTTTGCAACCAGCGGCACCGGACGTGACCATATTTGGACGAGACTGTGCAGCTAGCTAGCTTGCTTAGCTAGGTGCATCTGTAATTCACGTCATTTTAACCGGGATGATAATTTTGTAGGCTTATAACAAAGCACCTCCTAAAAAGCTTTTTCAACGGCGCTGGTTAAATTTACACAGTGCCTTGGGTACGAGTCACTCTAGCCTGATTGACAGGTCGCCATGGTAACGACTTGTCAATCACAGATAGTCCTGCCCTGAAGCATACTCTGCTTTATGGTCTATTTTCCTCTAAATGGAACCATAATTTACTAAATGAACATCATGCGATTGAGATCATAAAATCGTTATGAAAGTGTTTAATAAGTTAATAAATGAGGTGAAAAGTAGGGTAATTTTGCCAATATTTCTATTGGAACCGGACTTCTTTATGCAACCAGAGTAGTCGCCCCCTCCTGGCCGTTTGATAGAATGCAGACTTAAGGGACTTCGCTTCTCAGACCGGAAGCTTCCCGCGTAGCTAAAACATGTCCCTAGATTTTCAGCATACCCGTGGCTCCCAGACTCCCAGGTGTTGTTTGTTAAATAAGTGTTTTTTACTGTCCATGTTTGAATTACAATATGGATAAAAAGTGAGGGAGTGCAGATTGTAAAGTCCTTTGAGGCAAATTTGTATATTTAAATAAAATTGGCTTGACGTGACAAAGAGTAGCTAAGTGAATGATTTTGGACACTGCTTCACTGTAGCCTCCTACCAGCTTACTGTACACATGAACACATTCGCTCTCATAATATAGTAACTGTCTTGGATGATACTCAGGGATCATTCGCATCAACATACTTTTACAAAAATCAATATGAAGTTTTTTCTTTTCAAAACTCCCATCATAATCCACCAATCCACACCAAGTCTAAAACCTTAAACCACTTAATTTCAGTTGAAAACTCATCCCCCTTCCTTATGACTTACATCAGTTTGATAAAGTTAACTGTAATTCAATTTACATGGTGAGCTTTAAAGAGATGTGTAAACTGTGTTAGAGTTTAACCCTCCTGTACATCAAACACACTAATTAACTTAACACATGCACACTGTGATTATTGTCCCTGTATGTTTGGATCCTTGCAGGGTGTCTGCAGGCGGGTATGAGCCTGTGGTGATAGAGAGCCATTAAACCGTGACCAGCAGGGAGGCGACAAGTTAAACTGTGGATCGTCTCGTCTCTTGTCTCGCTGGTTTTCCTGGAGCTTCAGCCGGTCTGATGCCGTGAGGGGAAAACCTCGTCAGTTTGCACTTTATGTGATGTCTGTTTGTCCTCACTCCGTTCAGCTTTTTTTGCGATCTTGAGGGCGACGCAGAGTGAAAGCACCAGTGCACAAAACATTTCTCTCAGACTGCCATGTGGTGTGTTTACCTGCTTCTGTGTTGCAGTAACTACTTTTTGGATGTGAATTTAGAAGTTCAGAGATGTCAGGCGTCACACTTTAATTTGATCTGTTAAGTGATAAAGACAAAGACACCAAGATCATCCACGTGTCCCCAAGTTATTGTTACAACCGATACTCTATGCTAACTGTTCTGGTAGTGTCTAGCATTAGCCAAAATAAGCATATAGCTTTTAAAATTACTTAAATTGTCATTGTCGTATGTCTGAGCTAATGCTAATGTGCTGCTGTCACTTTAGAATTTCTGCGTCCCAATTCCATACTGAATACTAATGCATGCAGTATGTAATATATACTGTTTGACATAGTACTGTTTTGTCAGTAAGTATACAAAAAAATCAACACTCTTGACATTTTTAAACCGCTATGCTTGAATGCTGTTTACCTAGATCTTTCTGTAGCTGCCTCACTACCACCTCCAATTTATTAGACTATTTTGCAGCTATGAGAAGTTCCTCCTTCACTTCCTTTCTTCCTTCGCGCATACTTAATTTTGTCACTTCAACAGTGTCAACTCACTACAGACCTGCTTAGAATTAGTATCTTACATGGAATTGGGACACAATTATTTTGTGCTAGCAAGTGTAGGCATGGAGCATGCTATCAATTTGTATTGTTTATGCAAAGAAACTAGCATGCAGCACAGCAGGGTCTTGTTAGGGACAGTGTTTATTAATAGCTATTAGAGTTTATTGCTGTTACCACTCAAGAAAGACCACAGTATAATCCACATGGTCCGTGTTCTCCACCATAAGTGTATAGAGCACATTTAAGCCAAAGTTAACAATTTCACTTTCATCAGCACAGTTCATTCTTTGTATTTGTTTATTCTTCAGATTATTATTATTAACCCAGATATGTTTCCTTCTTTCTTTCTTTGTCCTACTTTCTGTAATCTACTTTATCTTTCTAAGCAATGTATCATAACAACTGAATGAAAGAACCAGAAAAAGTGCCTAAGGAGAAACAAACAAATGAAGAGTGAACTTTGCTGACTTGGAAACTGATTATTGTTCAATCTGGGCCAATTTCTTTTTTATTTAGATTTCAGGGACCATCTGTGGAGAACATCTTGTGTGTGAGTAATGAAACTATATTGAAGCCAGTTACAGTCATATGAGAAACTGCTGTTATCACTGTCAGTGACAGGAAGTTACTAAGGCTCAGCTGCACAGCAGGCTGGACTGAGGTTACTTCATGATGTTCCGGGGATGTTTGGATGATAATGGTTTTCATGTTTATGCTCACTTCCGGTAACAAGCCAGCCAATTTACTATAACCTTGATTTATTCTTCTAATGTCAGAAAACATTTTACCTACAACTCATGAAGTGTGATGTTTTCATCTGTACCAACAGTTCTTCTGTTGTACTTAGTCATTTTTCTATGGTCGCAAATTTCACAGCCACAGATATTAACAGCGGTTTCACTGGGAATTTAGTAATAATTTCAACACATATGTAACATGTTTTTTTTCTCTTCACATTGTTTTGCACCTGTCAACAAGAATCATATTGGCTTAGCTGTTTTAAGATTTAAGTTGATGTGAAATGTTGAACAGAACATGGTTTCATTCTAATTTTGATTTAGCAGGGACACCTTTCTACCTTTAAAACTTTCACAGCAAAACAGGATAAAATAACTTTCTGTGCAGTTTACACAAAAATTCCTACATTGAAGTGTATTCCACTGACTGAATGTGATCAAGAGTTTAGAAAACCACTGAGCAGCTTTGAAGATGCAGAAACTCTGATTCGCTATAGTTTTTTCCTTTTGTTTGTTCCCTGTTGATCAGGGAAATGCAGTAGAACCACTTTGTGCCTGTAACGTTTCTCTTGAATGACCCTAATGCATCACGAAAACTGTGATAACAGAGTGATGGTGATGGTGAGGAGAGAAATATTGTTTCATTGTTTTTTGCTTCTTTATTCTGTTTTCTGTTTGTGTCAGTCATGTTGTAACTTGCAGGTGTAGCCATTTTGGAAATCCCACTGTGTACTCGCTGCATGTATACTACTGCTGCTGCACTGTTGCTCTATCTCCATTATCTCCATTCAGCCTACACACTAGACTAGATCTGTGGTACAAACTGTTCTGGTATCACTTTGTCCAATCGAAGAAGGAGTGAACTCCATGAAGAGGGATTTCTGCAGTGGCTATGACTGTAAAAGTCTTTGTTGCCCCCTGGTGGAGCAACGGCCTGCCATTAGGTTTTTGCAGGAGTCCCTGCCTTTTAGCGTTTACAAGGATGTTTACCTCGAGTTTGTTTACAGCTGTCTTCAGATGAGCAAACACCAAAGAGGCCGAACAAAGTTTCTGTAGCTCTGACAAGAAGAGGAATTTTAACGTTGGAAACCAGCTGGCTGGTTGATGCTTTTTTTAGAAGCAAGTTTTCTGTTTGGAGTTTGAACTCTGCAAACTTGCACCTGAAGATTTTTATCTGGTACAGAGTCTTCAAATCTGAAAGATGTCAGTCTGAGAAGTTATAGTCCCCTTTCAAATGTAGGTCATTTTAATTTCACAAATATCATTGATGAAGTTCAAGATTGAAGTTTATTAAATAACATCTATGTTAAGATAGTCTAGGAGGAATTAAGTCTGGGCCTGCAAGTAATAATCATTTTTCTCATCAATTTAATCTGGTAGTAATTCTCTTAATGAATCACTTAGTTGATTAATCGTTTAGACTATAAAATATCAGAAAATAAATTCCATAGTGACAACTTCAAATGGCTTTTTTGCTTGAACAACAGCCCAAAAATGAAACCTATTAAATTTAACACTATATAAAACAGAGAAAAACAGCAAATCCTTGCACTTCACTATCTGGAACTTGCAAATGACTGACTTTGTGCTTGACAAATAACTGAGCAATCAGTTGGTCATTAATTTTCTGTCGAGCAACTAATCCATTTGAGCCATGTTTAGCTGGACCAGAAATAAAATAATCCTTTTGGCAGACTTTTACAAGATAAATCAGCTTTAAGACTCTGTTCTTTATCAGTAAACATTTTAGCTTTTTTTCCACTGAAGCTGAAGTTTTTCCGCCTTTGTCGTTTTCATATCTTCATCACACTATGCTGATTGAATCCAGCTCACTATAAAGGTTGAATCACTTGTCTTTACACTACCCTGTTTGTATTTTGCAGCTGTATGTTTATTAATCACATGGTTACTTATTCTCCCATTTGGGGATGAACCACTGATCGTATAGTCTGAATTTGGGTTTACATCACCGCAGCCTTTAGTAGTCCTTTAAAGCATTTATTTATATATTTTTGTCCCTTTAGAATTTTTTTTTGTCTGGGGGTTGGTTATAAGCTATGCACAATTCACCTCCCTAAGCTTTTGGTTTCTCTAGTAATTATAACAAATGATTCTATTTTAACAAAGCTAGTATAACCTAAATTTATAGACCTAAATTTACAGTTAAAGTTGTAACTGTTGTTCCAATCACCACGTAGTTACTGCAATCTTTTGTTTGTTTTTTGTGGTCTTTCTGCAGAAATTACAAATAAAAAAAAGCTAATCTAAGTTTGTTTCTGTCTCATGTTTTTAATCACCAGTGTTCATGATTACATGAATCTCTGTCACATAGGACATTAAATACTGTAACTGACAGCAGCTTATGTGTGTTACCAAGAAGAAGTTTGTGCATGCGGTGTTATACTGTTGCCAAGGTGATGTCCTCTAATATTTCTGTGCATTTGGGGGGTTATTGACATGAAGTGTTTATATTCTACAATTATACACATTTTCTAAAGAGTGATTCCTCAGGAATATGTTTCAGTTGGGATGGAGTCTTGTGGGAATTAACAGTGATTTTATTTTAAGTATTTAGATCCTTCACTTAAATAAAAATACCAATACAGCAATGTAAAAAAAGTAAAAGTCCCGCATAAGAAATCCTGCTTACAGTTGCAGAAAAAGCTTGTGAACCCTTAAGAGTTACCTGAATCACAACAATAGACCAACACAGTCTAAAATTAATAATTCTCCAAAAACTAATTTGAGTCAGGAGTCAGCCAACCTCGAGTCCAATCAATGAGATGAGATTGGAGATTGGTTAGAGCTGCCCTGTCCTATAAAAAAACACATTTGAATTTTGCTATTCTCATAAAGCATTGCCATATGTGAACCATGCATCAAACAAAGACCTCTCAGAGGACCTAAGGTTAAGGATTGTTGACATTAGGGGACCACAATGGAAATAAGTTTGTAACTTTCTTGTGTTATCCTCAACAGTTGTGATGAATGTATATTGTCAGTGTATAATGAATTTATTTGTGTTACTGTCCAATAGAAAAACAAATCAAAATCAAATTAATGAAGCTGGACAAGGTTACAGAAGTATCTCTAAAAGTCTTGATGTTCATCATTCCATGGTAAGACAGATTGTCCATGAATGGAGAAAGTTCAGCAATGTTGCTACTCTCCCTAGGAGTGGCCGTCCTGCAAAAATGACTGCACGAGCACAGCGCAGAATGCTCAATGAGGTTAAGAAGGATCCTAGAGTGTCAGCTGAAGACTTACAGAAATCTCTGCAACATGCTAACATCTCTGTTGACTGCTAAGATACATCAAACACTGAACAAGAATGAAGTTCATGGGAGGAAGCCACTGCTTCTTAAAAAACATTGCTGCATGGCAGAGGTTTGTACAACAGCACCTGGATGTTCCACAGCACTGCTGGCAAAATATTCTGTGGACAGATGAAACCAAAGTTGAGTTGTTTGGAAGGAACACAACCCTATGAGGAAAAAAGTCACAGCACACAAATATTAAAACCTCATCCCAACTGTGAAGTATGGTGGAGGGGGAATCATGGTTTGGGGCTGGAAGGGTTTCTATCATTGACAGAAAAATAAATTTCAAAGTTTCTCAAGAGATTTTGCATCAGGCCATCTGTCCAAGGAATGAGGAGTGGTTCAAAATTCCTCCTGAGAGTTGTTGAGGTCTGATATGCAACTACAGGAAACGATTGGTTGAGATTATTGCTGCCAGAGAAGGGTCAACCAGTTATTAAAAGGTTCACATACTTTTCCCACCCTGCACTGTGAATGTTTACACTGTGCGTTCGATAAAAACATGAAAACATATAACTGTTTGTGTGGTACTATTTTAAGAAGCCTGTTTTTATCTATTGCTGTGACTTACATGAAGATCAGATCACATTTATGACCAATTTGTGCAGAAATCCAGGTAATTCCAAAGGGTTCACATACTTTTTCCTGCGAATGTACGGAAGTATTAATTGCAACATGTACTTAAAATATCAAAGTAAAGGTACACATTTTGTACACTTTGTCATCTTTTTACTGATTGTTTATACTGATGCATTAGTGTGTACTTCGTAATTACATTTGTAGCTGGTCAAGGTATAGCTACGTTGAACTACTTGATATTCAGCTAGTAGTGAAATATTGTTATTTATTTAAACATTTGGTTGGTGTCTTGTCAAAGCCAGAGAGAGTGTTTTTAAAATCCTTTTATGAGGACCAGGTTTTGAGGACAGCTCCACTTCTTCCAAGGGCTGTTTAAGGGTTACGGTTAGGTTTAGTAGGGAATGTATTATGTCAGTGAGGGTCAGTACAGAAGAACAAAGGCACGTCTATGAAAAGGGGGATGACTAAAAGATGAATGTTAAAACCATTAAGAAATTGTACCTGAACTCTACAGATGGCCACTTTAGTTTGTACCTTGTCAACAAACCAAAAAAACATTTTGGTTAAACCTACAGAATTTAAAATTCTCAGTCTCCAAAGTTAATGGGCCAGGCCAGAATTTGGTGTCACCTAAGGTGACAAAATCTTTTTGGTACCAGTTTGTTTGTAGGGTCTATAGAAGTACTTAAGTAAAATATGAACCATTTCAAAAGAGTAGCTTTACTAATTTTTTGGGACAATCATTGTTTTTGCCATTATTGTCCTACTGTATCTGCACAGTAGGTTTGTGTGAAGTCTATCGTAAGAGGTAGCCATACATGCTATATGTTGACATACTGCATCCATACACTGCCGTCGCAAGAAGGTCTGCTGTGTCTCCCAGCTCAGTCTCAAGAGCATGGAGGAGATACTAGAAGACATGCCGTTACAAAGGGATAGCTGGCTGTAGAAGGGCATCAACCCAGCACCCAGCGGGAGGCATATCCTTGGAGGGTTGCACAGACCTTCAAGACCAACAAACTATACAATGTCCAGTAAAGATTTTGAACTTTGAACTATTTCGTTCATTGAGATCTGATGTGTGTTTTCCCTTCATTCTTTTGAGCAATGTAGTTTATATAGTATATATAATGCAACAATGATAACAGTTGCGGTAGTTTCAAAACCAGATTACTCCACCGTACTTAGTTATACAGATAAGCTGCCAGCATCATCTAAAAGGGTGAGTCCTGCTGTTTATTTAGATGTGTTTTCCTTGGAGGCTACAAGTACTTTGCTACTTCTTCAGCTGACTCAGTTGTGTGAAAATGAGGGAAGAAATTACCAATAATTACAACTTTGCTGAATTGATGCATTTTCAAAACAAGATTACTCTGACCTGCTTAGTTCCACAAAGGTACTAGTGTCAGCCCCACCTCACCCTGCTCACACACTATTTATATAACAATAACTTTAGTAACAGATGTAAAATAGAACAAGGGGAGCATGTTGCTCTCAGAAGGAGGTAGCTGGAAGGAGCACTGCTGATGCACTTTGTACAACCTGGACGAGTAACTAGTGTAAATTTATATATTTATTAGTATAATATTATCACATTAAAAAAGTATAATGTAAGTATAATATTAATATATTTATAGGTTACATTTCTTTGGATAGTCAACCTTCAGATAGTTTATGTAGTATAGTGTAACATACTGTGTAACATGTAACTATTTTTTATTTAAACAGCTTATTAGCTGAGATTCAACAATTCAACTGTTTGACAAATGAAACAGTTTTCTGATATTATATCAATGTGGTTAAGGTTTGATTAATGTTAATGTATTCATTATAATTTCAGATAATAGTAGATCTATACCATTTAGTTGACCACTAGTATAATAATAATTCCAGTTGTGCATTACAAAACCTTCATTATTTATGGTTGTTTTCCTTTATTGAATCCTTGTGCAAGAAAAATGCTCTGAATGGTGGTCAGTTTTCATTTGTTAATACTAATTACTAACTCGTCAATAAGTCATTGAAGGCTGATTTCTGTGACAAAGTTACCACTGACAAAATGTTGACATATCATCTAGAGATACAGACTTAAAAAAAATATCTAATTAGAATTTGCCTTGGGTGGTACCAGTTAGTTAGGGGAAAATTTCTATGACATGCATCTATGACCTGGCATCATCAAACATGAGATGTATGATTCTCTTACTCCAGCAGAAGGGGGTGCTCTGCACATTCTTTGACATTGATCTAACATCAACAATGCAATGTGATTCATTTCAGGCTGCAGGCATGGTTCAGGCTTTGGTTTGCAATGATGGATTAAAAAACTGTAGTGTTTTGTACAGATTGCAAGTCATACTTTGTGTCATCGTGACTCATAAGCGCTATCTGGTGCGGGCAACATTAATTCATAAGACTTGGAGTCACATTTTAACAGCAGTGAAAAATATGACATTTAATCTTGCATGAACTCATTTTTTGGTCACAAGCTGTTAACACAACACTCAAATTTTATCATGTTAAAGTTGATATGGCTAACATGTCATCCAAACTACAGATGCTGCTGAAAAATGAGGTTGATGAAAGCGGTGAGACTGAATCTGACAGTAAATGTGCCATGAACAAACTATGAGCTGAAAGGCTAAAAAAGTAAAGTGACACTTGCATTCGATCATATTTTTATATTCTTAATATAAAAATATTGATTGTTGCAGATTTATTTACATTTGAAGGACTCTGCTGGTCTCGGTGAGTTTGCCCCAACTGTGGAAATCAAACCCCTAAACTATGACTATCACTATCTGCCTTCCAGCCACCATCAGTCCATCCAGCCACTCGAGTACAAAATCTAGATTTTCAAACCACGGTAGGCACAATGTAGGCGGCTGCCTGGTGTACCAGTCAGCAAAAGGGGCCCACTGTTTTTCATTTGTTTCGGTCTAGAGACAAAATGTTTGCCATTTGCTGTTGTATAACAGACTTGTGGTTGACACATTAAGATATCAACAACTGCTTCATCGTCTCAATCTTGACAGCTCTGGTCTATCTAGAACTGAAGTATAGAAGGTTACCTGAATCTCATAAGTCAAGAGTCCTGCTTGTCAACACTGACTGTAACTGACAGTTAAAGTGAAATAATACATATGACCTTTTTAAGAGCACCACAGTGTGTGGTCAAACAAACAATTAAAAGAGCAGTTAATGGAATAACCAGGTAAGTTCGGGAATGTGGAAACAGTTTCCATATCAGTGCAGTTACTGCAGGAGTTCCTCTAATGTTGTGGTGAATCGCCTCAGAATCCCAGAATATAATACAAATAAATTGTAGAAAAGGTTTCTGAAGTAAATAAATTTTCTGTAAAGGCTATAGACCACAAAGAAAAGCTGAGAGACACAATAGCATTGTTTTTTGTCTAAAAACTAAAGGTGTCTTGTTAACAAATGAAAGTTGTATTTATATTCAGTGTTGCACTTAAGCACATTTTTTATATTCCTGAAGTCTAACATGTGCTGAATGCATTTTCACCCTCAAAAAACATTTGCAAATCCAATTTTTAAGTAAGTAAGTATTTGAATCCAGTATTGTTTACATCCATGTTAACTAGCTAGCAGTGTTCTTCTTCTTCCCTGCCTTTGCTGACGCATTGCTGTTTTTGAAGCCATTGATTGGAATGTGTATCACGTCACAGGTGTGTGTGCATATTTATGCATGTGCATGAGACAAGCTAAACACCTCCAAGCCAATCCCAGTGGACATCAAGCAAGGCGAGATACAACCAGGACAGGTCGCCAGTCCATCGCAGATCCTTGAATATATGGATACAAATATTGGTTTTCTGCTATAGACATGAAGCAAGTTTGAAAAACAGAAAGTAGATCTTCAAACAGCCATTTTAGCTTAATTTGACTGCAAACACAGGAGACCCAAGACTGGATCCTTGAGGAACAGGACACAAAGAATCCTTGTTATTTAAAGGCCTTTCTTTATTAGGTAGTTATTTATTGAGTCATGCACATACACACACGCACGTGCCCCACACGGACTTATAAGACACCAAAACATTCTGTTGCAGTGGTGAAACGTTTGTCAGACATGAAAATTACTCCTTACAATACAATGCAAACAAAGAACTTTGTCTTCTGTCCCAGGCTCTACAAATAAAATCAGCCACACAACTCTCCCATAACCCTTAGCCTCCTGAAACACAGCTCAAGTTTCTTATAATCATTCATCCATGATAATTAACCAGGAATTGTGGGGATTTCACTAAAAAGAGTAGCCCTTAATCATAGCTTTCTCTTCAGGGAGTAAACCTGTCAGGTTCTATAGCCAATGGTAATGTAGCTCAGTGTAACTGTCCACACAGAGAACATCTCGGGTTACGTATGTAACCCTTGTTCCCCGAGAAGGGGAACGAGACACTGCGTCGGTGACGACACTATGGGAACGCCTCTGGGCGTGGCAGGGCTGAACTATGAATGAAACTACTCCAATCCTATTGGTGTTACTAGAACGGTAGTGTGTGACGGCGTAACCGGAAGGGGTATATAAGCACGCCAGCACATAGGACACATTAGCCCTTTCTATGAAGCAAGGCACTCCAGGCGGGGTGATGTGTGGCAGACCGACGCAGTGTCTCGTTCCCCTTCTCGGGGAACAAGGGTTACATACATAACCCAAGACGTTCCCCTTCGAGGGAACTCGAACTGCGTCGGTGACGAGACTATGGGAACGAGATACCCACTTGGGCCGCCCTGAAACCCCGCCTGCCCCCAGCGTGCAGAACCTGACAGCACGACTAGGAGGAGAGCGCACGGGTGTCGGGTGCAGAAGGAAGGTCCAGACTGTAAAACCGGATAAAAGTGTGAAGGGTGGCCCAGCCAGCCGCGTCACACAAATCCTGGAGTGACGCCCCTGCGAGGAGGGCCCTAGAAGCCGCCATGCCTCGAGTAGAGTGCACCCTCACTGCCATAGGTGAAGGCAAACCGCACACCTGATAGGCCAGGGAAATAGTCTGAATGATCCAGTTGCTGATGGTGTGTTTAGAAGTGGGGAGCCGAGCCTTGGGGGACCCGAAACACACCAGCAACTGGTCTGCTTTCCTCCACCGGGAAGACCTCAGAGTGTAAATACTCAGTGCTCTGACAGGGCAGAGCAGATGAAGTCTCCCGTCCTCCGCCGTCACATGAGGTGGGGGATGAAACGCCTGCAGCACCGTGGACCCTGCCAGTCTGGCCGGAACCTTAGGGACATAACTTGGACAAGGGTGCAGGATGGCCCTGACCCTCCCCGGGGCAAACTCCAGGCATCGGGGAGGAACCGAAAGTGTCTGGAGATCCCCCACCCTCCTCAGAGAGGTGATAGCGAGGAGAAAGTTCATCTTAAGGGTCAGATGCTTGGCCTCAGCCGGCTCCAGGGGTTCGAAGGGGGCCTCAGCCAGCGCTTCGAGAACCACTGCCAGGTCCCAGGTGGGAACCCTGGAACGAGTCACGGGTCTCATCCTCCGGGCTCCACGGAGGAAGCGCACGACCAGTGGAAGCCTCCCCAAGGGCCCATCACT
>NC_060170.1:7784652-7803542 GCF_021292245.1 Micropterus dolomieu
CTTCTCCCACACCCGCTGCTTTCCATCTGCCACAGCAGAGGCTGCAGTCCTTCGGGCCCGTCGGTACCTTGCAACCGCCTCCGGAGTCCTCCGAGACAACAAATCCCGGAAGGCCTCCTTCTTCAGTCGGACGGCTTCCCTGACCACCGGTGTCCACCACGGTGTTCGAGGGTTACCGCCCCTTGAGGCACCTAAGACCTTGAGACCACAGCTTTCCGCTGCAGCTTCACTAATAGAGGTTTTGAACATTGCCCACTCCTGTTCAATGTCCGCAACCTCCACAGGGATGCCAGAAAAGCTCCGCCGGAGGTTTGAGTTGAAGATCTCACGGATAGGGGCCTCCTCCAGACGTTCCCAGTTCACCCGCACTACCCGTTTGGGCTTACCCGGTCTGTCCAGAGTCTTCCCCCACCCCCTGACCCAACTCACCACCAGATGCTCTGCCCCTCTCTTCACCCGAGTGTCCGAAACATGCGGCCTCAAATCAGATGAAACGATTACAAAATCGATCATTGATCTTCGGCCTAGGGTGCTCTGGTACCATGTACACTTATGAGCATCCTTATGCTCGAACATGGTGTTCTTTATAGACAATCCATGACTAGCACAGAAGTCTAACAACACCCACTCGGGTTCAGATCAGGGGGGCTGTTCCTCCCAATCACGCCTTTCCAGGTATCTCCATCATTGCCCACATGCGAGTTGAAGTCTCCCAGCAGAACTATGGAGTCTCCTACTGGAGCCCCATACAGAACTCCATTCAGGGTCTCCAAGAAGGCCGAATACTCTAAACTGCTATTTGGTGCATATGCACAAACAACAGTCAGAGTTTTCCCCCCCAGTACCCGAAGGCGTAGGGAGGCGACCCTCTCGTTCACCGGAGTAAACTCCAACGTAGCGGTGCTCAGCCGGGGACTTGTGAGTATCCCCACACCCGCCTTGCGCCTCACACCTTGAGCAACTCCAGAGAAGAATAGCGTCCATCCCCTATCAAGGAGTACGGTTCCAGAACCGAGACTGTGCGTGGAGGTCAGCCCCACCAGATCTAATTGGTAGCGCTCCATCTCCCGCACAAGTTCCGGCTCCTTCCCCCACAGAGAGGTGACGTTCCACGTCCCCAGAGCCAGCCTCTGCCGCCCGGGTCTGGTCCGTCAAGGTCCCTGACCTTCACTGCCACCCATGTCTTTGGTGCCGGGAAGAATGAGAATGAGACAGATCTTGTGGTCGGTGTCCTGGACACAGAATTGTCACAGAAATTGTAAATAATGTCGGATTTAACCTTGGAGAAGGCGTGCAGACAAGCTAGACAGTCGGAAAAGATCAAGATTGAGATCGGAGACACAGCCTGGTGTGAGGTGAAGCAAACATGGAAATCTCTGTGAAGCTCTCTGTGTGAGCCGATTGTTGGCTATTTGTTTTGGTTTGTACTTGTCTTCGTCCTAACTTGCACTTGAGGTAAGTAAAAGTAACCCGAAACTATAAAACTTTAAATAATGAGTTAGGCCTAGGGTGAAGTCAGGTAAAGTTTGGTAAATTGCCTTTTAAACAGCCTAAATCAGTTAGAATGTATTAAAATTTTATGTATTTATTTTAAAATAGGTTGTTGTGAAGACATCTATGGTGAAATTAAGCCAATTTATTGATTTATTATCAAATTGTTTATCTTTGAACATCATCTGTCACCCTCTTCAGCAAACTGGAAGCAATCAGGTTGAGTGGGACACTTTGTTAGATAAAGTGGACACTATATTAAGTTAAAATTAAACACATGAGAAATACTTTTTACAACATATAATAACAGATTAATAATCATTTTAATATTATATTAACATTTAGCAGCATATATAATGTGTTAGTGTACAGTAACACAGAGATATAATTTAGTAAAAAATATTCAACAATGTGTGAAAAAATAAAATAAAAACATGTTTGCAAGTAGCCTAAAGGCAAAATGTCTTTAGTTTATTAATACTAGGCTATGTAAGTAAGTTATTAAATGCATTTCTGAAACTATTTGGGGCTTTTACCTGATGCCTCTCTTCAGCCCTTTCATTCACTTTTGTAAAGTCAATGTCAGGGTGTTCCATGCCTTGGCTAAAAACGTCTCGGGTTACGTATGTAACCCTTGTTCCCCGAGAAGGGGAACGAGACACTGCGTCGGTGATGACACTATGGGAACGCCCCTGGGCGTGGCAGGGCTGAACTATGAATGAAACTACTCCAATCCTATTGGCGTTACTAGAACGATAGTGTGTGACGGCGTAACCGGAGGGGGTATATAATCACGCCGGCACATAGGACACATTAGCCCTTTCTATGAAGCAAGGCACTCCAGGCGGGGTGAGGTGTGGTGGACCGACACAGTGTCTCGTTCTCCTTCTCGGGGGAACAAGGGTTACATACGTAACCCGAGACGTTCCCCTTCAAAGGAACTCGAACTGCGTCGGTGACGACACTATGGGAACGAGATACCCACTTAGGCCGCACCGAAACCCCGCCTGCCCCCAGTGTGCAGAACCTGACGGCACGACTAGGAGGAGAGCGCACGGGTGCCGGGTGCAGAAGGCAGGTCCAGACTGTAAAACCGAATAAAAGTGTGAGGGGTGGCCCAGCCAGCCGCATCACACAAATCCTGGAGTGACGCCCCTGCGAGGAGGGCCCTAGAAGCCGCCATGCCTCGAGTAGAGTGCGCCCTTACGGCCATAGGTGAAGGCAAACTGCGCACCTGATAGGCCAGGGAAATAGTCTGAACGATCCAGTTGCTGATGGTGTGTTTAGAAGCGGGGAGCCCAGCCTTGGGGGACCCGAAACACACCAGCAACTGGTCTGCTTTCCTCCACCGGGAAGACCTCAGAGTGTAAATACTCAGTGCTCTGACAGGGCAGAGCAGATGAAGTCTCCCGTCCTCCGCCGTCACATGAGGTGGGGGATGAAACGCCTGCAGCACCGTGGACCCTGCCAGTCTGGCTGGAACCTTAGGGACATAACCTGGACAAGGGTGCAGGATGGCCCTGACCCTCCCCGGGGCAAACTCCAGGCATGGGGGAGACACCGACAGTGCCTGGAGATCCCCCACCCTCCTCAGAGAGGTGATAGCGAGGAGAAAGGTCATTTTAAGGGTCAGGTGCTTGACCTCAGCCGACTCCAGGGGTTCGAAGGGGGCCTCAGCCAGCGCTTCGAGAACCACTGCCAGGTCCCAGGTGGGAACCCTGGAACGAGTCACGGGTCTCATCCTCCGGGCTCCACGGAGGAAGCGCACGACCAGCGGAAGCCTCCCCAAGGGCCCATCACTCAGAGGGGCGTGGAATGCTGCAATGGCAGCCACATATACTTTGAGCTTGGACGGGGAGAGGCCAGCGGAGAAACGGTGCTGGAGGAACTCCAGTATCACAATTACCGAGCAGGTAACTGGGTCCACTGCCCGTTCTCTGCACCAGGTGGTGAACACATTCCACTTTAGGTCGTACATCCTTCTCGTGGACGGGGCTCTGGAGCTGAGCAGTCTCTCGACTGCTCCTGTCGTCAGTCCCGCCTCTAGGAACTGCGCCCCCTCAGGGGCCAGACCCATAGCTGCCACAGGGCGGGGCCTCGAGGAGCAATATTAAATCTGAGAACCACACTCGTGCCGGCCAAAATGGAGCTACTAGTAGTAGACTGACGCCGTCCTGGCAGACCCACTCCAGAACCCCCGGGAGCAGAGCGACAGGGGGAAACGCATACAGAAGCAGCCTCGGCCACGTCTGCACCATGGCATCTGCACCATGGCATCCAGCCCTAGCGGGGCTGGGGGCGAGAGGGAGAACCACAGGGGACAGTGCGCCGTCTCTCGGGACGCAAACAAGTCCACGTCTATGGGGCCGAACTTTTCGCATAATAACTTCACCACCTCGGGGTGGAGTCTCCATTCCCCGGGCCTAAGCCCCTGTCTCGACAGCAGGTCTGCTCCTTGATTCTGGGTCCCAGGGATGTACATCGCTCTGAGGGACAGCAGTCTCTGCTGGGACCACAGGAGGATCTGCGCGAGCGCAGACCCCCCTGGTGATTCAAATTGGCCACCACTGCCGTATTGTCGGTTCTGACAAGGTTGTGGCGACCGCGGAGGACGGGCAGAAAACTCCTCAGAGCTCTGATAACCTCCAACATTTCCAGGCAATTTATGTGCCAAGAGAAATAATGCTCCTCTCGCGAAGCGGCTGTCCATGACCGCGCCCCATCCCGTGAGTGAGGCATCTGTTGAAATAATTGTTTGGCGACAGATCGCTCCCAACACGGGACCTTGGGACAGGAACCAAGATTTCCTCCATACAGACAGGGAACGAAGGCACCCGCTCGTAACCCGTATCAGACAGAGCAGATTTCCCCTCGGGGAGAATCCCTTGGATTCCCAGGGCTCTCATGGAAGGTATTATACTGGACGCTGCTGCCAGGAGACCCAACACCCTCTGAAAGTGTTTTACAGTGATGGTGCGGCCTAACTGCACTCCGGTCACTGTGGACAAATGGACTCCATGCGTGCGGGAGACAGGTGGGCCCGCATCGTCGTTGAGTCCCACACCACCCCGAGGAACGTAGTTCGTTGGGTCGGGTGTCAGCACGCTCTTCTTTGTGTTGAGCCACAGTCCCAAACGCTGAAGGTGGGCGAGGACGACATCTCAATGCCGAACCGCTAACTCTCAAGACTGGGCCAGGACGAGCCAGTCGTCGATGTAGTTCAGTATGCGGATGCCCTGGAGCCTCAACAGAGCCAGAGCTGCATCCATGCATTTGGTGAACGTGCGGGGAGATAGTGCTAGGCCGAACGGAAGAACCCGTGCCCCCGAAGGCGAACCTCAGGAACTTCCTGTGAGAGGGACGGATGGAGATAAGCGTCTTGCAGATCTATCGTGACAAACCAATCCTCGGATTGGATGTGACTGATGATGGCGGGGATGGTAAGCATCCTGAACCTGAATCTCCTCAGAGATTGGTTCAGGGACCGCAGATCCAAAATCGGACGCAATCCTCCGTCCTTCTTGGGAACCAGGAAGTATCGGCTGTAGAAGCCGGCTTCTCTGACCGGTGGAGAAATGTGTTCTATGGCCCCTTTCTTTAGCAGAGAGCAGACTTCCTGTCCCTCGGGGCTGGTGGCCGGTGTCCTGCGGGAATCCCTGGTGGCGCCCTGAAGCGGAGGACCGCCAGGGAAGGCTCGCCGGTGAACCACGGTTTGTGAGCCCAGTCGTGTTCCAGCTGCTGCCCCTCGGGGCGGACAGATCGGTGAGGGCCTGCCGGTGGCTAGCGCGTCCCGAGTGCTGAAGCGGTGGGAGAAACAACGCCTGTTGCTGGAGCCACCATGAGAGAGGGGACCTCGATCGGCCTCTCTCAGGGGAAGGGGGGCAGGGAGGGGGAGGAGGTGGGGGGTGGTGGTGTGTCCCCCTACTCGAAGTCTCGGGACCTCTTCCCCCTTCCCCCTACTCGAAGTCTCAGGACCTCTTCCCCCGGGCCCACCGAGACTGAATGACGGTCCTCAGATCCATCTTTTCCGGGGGGCTGTGGGCGAGAGCGCCGTCTTGCGTCCCAGGTTGGTTGAGGGGGATCCCGTGAAGCGACGCTCTGCTTCTGGCTGTGGTGGTAGGTGCTGGACGAAGGCTGAAGGCCTTCTTCGCCAAACAGGCCAGAAGGCGAGAGGGGCGCATCCAGGAGAAAAGCCCTCTCCTTCCCCTGGATGCCCGATAGGTTGAGCCACAGATGCCGCTCCGTAGCCACCAAAGCTGCCATGGATCGGCCGATGGAACGGGCCGTTTCCTTGGTCACATGGAGAGCCAAGTCCGTCGCTCTACGGAGCTCCGTCAGGTCCTCCTCAGAGGGACCTCCCCCTACGTCACAGTCCCGAAGGAGATCGGCCTGGTATGCCTGCAAGACAGCCATCGTGTGCAGGCTGGCACCAGCTCGACCCGCTGCCATGTAGGCCTTGCCCACCAAATCGGACGTCATCCGACACAGCTTGGTGGGGAGCGCCGGCGTCCAGAGGGATGAGGCGAGGTTGGGAGAGAGGTAGCTAGCCAGTGCCTCCTCCACTCGTGGCATCGCTCCGTAGCCGTGCTGTCTGATCTCCGTCATGTTGCCGTAGTCCAGCCGGAGGGACGTAGACAGCCGTGCAGAGAAGGGTTTGTTCCAGATCCTGAAAAAATGGTAGGGGCCGACGCGGGGGTGGCGCTCGGTGTTGCAGAAACTGCTTGTCGAGTTTGCAGCCCCCTTGAGAGCTGCCTGTGCGTGCGACATCCCCAGGCATGAGACACACATCCCATGGGTATCACCTTCCGTGATGAAACGCTCACATGGAAAGACACACTGTCGGAATCGCTTCGACATGATCTTCTTCGTCTTGACTTCAGGTAGGATGATGGAGCTTCCAAACATATCCAGAGTGCCTGCTGAATAGAAAGAAGCTAATGTGTCCTATGTGTTTCATTCATAGTTCAGCCCTGTTCGTCACCGACGCAGTTCGAGTTCCCTCGAAGGGGAACTTTGAATTCTGCTTCACATAAGGCTCTAATTTAGGTTTGTACCAAACGTTAAAAGGCCATCTTTATTTATACCACAGGAAATATTTGCACAGAGCATCATGAGTATTGCACTGTGTAAGTGTAATCAAAGCCTACATTTAGCATCTAATTGCTTCCTGAAATGTGCTATTTGTGTTTGATCCTGGTTTACCATTAGTCTCCACTTCCAGCACCATTCAGCCAACATTAAGCATTTTCTGTAGATATTTTTTCTGCTCGGCAAGTAAAATTATTTCATGAACATAATGTTGTATACTGGTTATGAATTATGCACTGCATTACAACAAAATGTCGTATCTCTGAGGGAGGGCTGACCTTTCTATTCTGATGTAGAAAGTCAGGAAGTTGAAATTCAGTTGTTTCCTAGTAGACAGACGGTTTTCACTTACAGCATACCCTAAACATGTCAATACTAGAATGCAGAGTTGGTCTATTTGGTAAGGGCTGCACTGCCTGCAATGAGGAAGTGATTGCAGATTTATTTTTCTTCCTCTGCTAGATCCTTTATTTTAGCTTCTGTAGCAACACAAAGTCTCCACATAAATCCTTTAAATTTTGACTTATCTTAAAAATTAGAAAAAACAAAGCAAAGTCTTTAAGTTTGGATTTTTCAACATTTCTCTCAAGGTCAATGGAACATTAGTCCTGTGGCTGGTTTTACAAAGATATTTTTGCCTTGTCTGTTAGGTCAGTTTTTCCAATTTTGCTTCCAGGTTACTTATTATGAAAATAAATATGGAGACACACTTGCTCCTTAGTGCCAGTAGTTGTCAAAAACTTTGCAGAGTCATGTTTTATGTCCACCTAGGAAGTAGTTTTGATGTTCTTACAATGGTGCAAAAAGATGCAGGAACGAAGTTAGATAAATTTGAGTATTTGTGATTGATACAAAGGACTAGGGTTCACATTTTGTATATTTTTGTGTTTTTGTTTGCCAGAGGGAATAATCCTGAGCCTGACTGATGAGTTACTAGAAGCACTGAGCCCTGCCTCATTACAAGGCCACAGCAGCTCTGCTCTGCAACAGGTCTGCACTGCATTGACATTTTATATTACTGGAAGTTCTTGTCATGTTACAAGTCTTTGCTAAATTTTCCCAGTGATTCAACTTTGTATATTCTTCCAGAGGGCAAACATTTTCTGCTGGAGTGAAGGGATCCGAGCAGTTTGATGCAGTTGTTTGGTCAGCCATGTTTACAGAGAATTCATGGCAAAATAGTGTGGAACTTTTGTTGATGTGCTTATGACGTATAGGCTCTGCCATGCTAAGTTGCTGCTGTCACTAGAGGTGCTCCCCCTTTAGTTTTGACAAACCAATCATTGCTGGTTGGCATTAAACACATCACTACGGGTTTGCAAGCGCAGGAACGTCGCCACAGACACCAGCTTTTAAAACTCTGTATACTGGGAATACAAAGAGATTTATCTGGTAGTGAAAGGCTTAATCAGCATTGTGTGAACTTGTTTGGCAAGGACTTGAATGTAACAGACATTCCTTTATATGTAAAAGTCCCGCACTGTAGCTTTAAGACTTTATTAATCCCTTATCTATATTCAGTTCATGTACATAGCCCTTTTCTTTTAAAAAGCAAAGATTTTTCTGCTGTAATCAGATGTATCTGCTGTAATAAGATTTCCTGCATCAATTCCAGGATAACCTGTATTAAAGCTTTATCAGATTTCACACACTTTATCCTTTGATTTCCACAGCATCATCTCCTTCTGTCTTGCTTTCTTTTCTTTTCAGCTACTATCAGGTCACTGTGGCCTGTGTGTTTTACCGAAATATAAAATCAAAACCTAAAATGAAAAGAAAGTAAAAATCAGATAACACTTCTTGTTGGCTGTGATCTGCTTTGTCCTCGAGTTTGGATAGTGTGGATGCAAATATTTTTGCAGCCCCAATAGTTGTGTGTCACTACAGCCAATCAGAAACAGTGTAACATTTGAACACATTGAACACATTTTTTCGGCAGATTAACTATTCAGAATCAGTGTAATAGCACAAAGTTTAAGTTGTCTCTGAAAACTGAACTGCAATTGAAGATGTTGAATATTTTTCTGCAAAACATTAATGCTGGTTAAAACTGTAGTTGTATAAACTTTAACCTAATCCTAACTTAATTTTATACCTGAACCAAAGTGCTTTTGTTTGATTTCATTGCAGAATGTCTGCCCCAAGATTTCCAAGAAGTTGAACAGCCATAACATATCTACGTCCAAAGGTAAAATGATATTCTATGAAATCAAAGTGGTCCACAGTGTGGGAATGAATTAATAGTTATAATAGCTTTATTTGTATAGTCCTTTTCTTTGCAGGAAGAAAGCACGGGTTAATTGGTGAAACTTGTGACATCCAGTGTTTTATTTCAGTAAGGCACTTATGAAGGGTTGATTTGAATATAGAGCTGTGTGTCATTACATTTGCAGATGATGGCACCAAGAGACAAAATAAAATGGACCACAGAATTGAACTCTGGAGGGCACCATAGAGCATGTCACCATATGGCACAGTGGTTCTCAACTTTTTTTGGGCCAGCAACCCCCTATCCATTATCCAGGTCCCTTACCGTCCCCCATCAAAAAAGATGCTATTTTCCCTGAATATTGTTGATTTTTTTTATTGTTACTATTTAAATACATGGAAAAGGTAACAAAAAAGCCATGTGAAAAGTTATGATATTTAACTAATAAGTGAATATTCCTCCCAGAAACTGTGTGTGAAGCCAGATACTGTTTTCTTGGATGGGGCACTTAATAAGTGGGTGGTATGGGGGTCCTCCCCCAGGAGATTTTGAGCATTAATTACTTAATTTCCTGCATTCTGGTGAAAATTTCTCTTCCAATTTCTGCCTTTTCTGCACCAATGTATGGTGGAAATGTCTAAACATTCAGGTGGCAGGTGACAATTCAAAATATATAATTAGAATAGAATATAATCTAGTGAGGCTCTCAGGCATTCTCATTGCTTTTAAATATTTTTCTCCTGTAGATCAACTTATTTAATATCATCCCTGCCTTTTTAACCTTAACCTTTTTAAATGTGTTTGTGGCCCCTTTTCATTTTTATTCAGTTATTGACAGGACTTTATTAGCTCATCTGTTAATAACTTATCATAAGTCAGTGTTTCCCACAGAATGACAGTGTAACTGTGGCTCAGCTGTACAGCATGCTAGCCTCGAAAACCCAGCTGTATTCTAACATTAACATTAGTTCTCCTTATTAGCTAGGCTCCTTACATGCTTGCTAATAACTTTGATTTGTGCAGCTGTGTTAACGAGGGAGAGAGAGCAAGAGATAGAGCGAGAGGCTGTGCTGACCCTGACCCCTATGCTGCATTATGTTACTGATTCGCTAAACTGAATGACAAGAGGAGGTGCTCATGCCGGGGGAAAACGAAACTAACCGACAACACCTGTAATCAGACAGAAAGCTCACGAATAATTCCACACACGTTAACTTAAGCACCTCTGATAAAGTGCCGCTTACAATCCCCAACAGAGCAAGACAGGGCTTCAGTTTTTAACGTTACATTTTTATAGCCTACTGAAACTACTGTATATGTGCGCTTTGGCACAAACTGTCTGCGACTCACAGCGCAAGGTGGGTCCACGTCACTCGCTGGTGTCGCAGCGAAGTGCTGCCTTCCCGTTAACAAGTAGGTTAAAGTTTAAACTCGTATTGTTGTGAATCTTAAGTATAAACTCGCCATAGAATTTCCAACCAACAAATGCCCCCCAAAAGCAGCTCAGCGCCCTCCCTTCCAAAATATTGCGTCCAGCACCCCCCATGGTCCCATTGAGAAACACTAATATAGCATCTATGAGATAGGTAGGACCTAAATCATTTTAGGGTAATAATGAACTAATAATTCTATGCAATGAATTTACTAATTACTTAATGCAGGGAATGAAACATGTATTTGTGCTCACAAATGACCAATTAAAAGGAATGATCTATCACACTTCACCCATCTGCCTAGTCTGGGACAACTGACACTACATAAGGAATAATGTGTTAGGTGTCAAATGCATTTCTTACCATTACATGTCCCCTTATGATTCTGCTTTTGGCTGCTCCACGTGAGAGGTTGCTACAGCGGATCATCAGTTTATATATTTAGTTTACAATATTTTTTGTTGGCTAGTACTGTCAATTATTAAATCTGAAAAATATATACTTAAATTTATTTAAAAATATCCCAGATAGATTTGACTTTTAGGACATGGACTGCCAGAACACCCCTTGCATTATCAATTTTTAAGCCTCATTAACTTGATGCATGTAAAATTCAACCTTGAGAGTTTAGTGTCCTCTTTTGACCCACATGAACCAGGAGATCCCAGGGGAGTTCAGGATTTAGCGTAAATTTACTCTTAGAATATACACCTCATTTGCATAAACGGGAACTAGAGTCTAATTAAAGGGGGGGATAAGAATCCCCTCAATAAATACTTACCAGAAAAGGATGTGGTTATCAGTCAGGGACCTCTGAGGCAAATACAGAAGTAGAGCTCTGCTCGAGTTTAGTTCTTGGTACTCTCCAGTGTCCTCCTTTTCTGTTTTCTGTTCCTGATTCTGGCTGGGTTGAACCCAAACTGTTGTAATTATAGTTAGTCAAAATGTCCATTAGTCTGCTTTGTAGTTGCCTACAACATTGCAGTTTTAGAGTCTTTCATGCGCTAATGCTCCATCCAGACACAACTAAATGTCTAAAATGTGTAGCTTTGGCACTTTTTGCATCTGCAAGCAATTCTCTGATTCAGAGTGTATCAGCTTGTAGAGTTGGATACTTACAATACAATACTAAGACCTGTAAAACCCTGTTTAGTCTTATATTAAAATATAAAACCACCTACAGATGCAATGCACCATCTTGTGGTTCCATTGCATTATATCTGTGTGGTGTTCTTGCCAAACATGGCAGTGATAAGAGGTATTTGGTCTATCTAGCTTCTTTGTTTTCAATAATTACTGACTTATCAGACTCACCCACAACAACTTAGATGGTTGGTTGATTATGCCATCAATAATCTAATGTAATATGCCCAGACTGTCTTCACTAGAAAACCGACAGCATTGGTCCTTTGGTCAAACACTACTCAAAAGTGTGTTTATGTTTTGCTGATGTGACTTTGACCCCATCTTCCACAAACAGTCAATGTTGGTTTATTTTAACCCTGACCATGACCTTTCCTCAATACGTTCAACCTTAACCAAAGAGGTGTTTTAGCATTAACACTTAACACTTCTATATTTGTTGGAATACACTGACAAACGAGCCAGATGAGAAGATGTTCACATGGGTTGTTTTGCAAGGCAATGACAAAAAACTTGTTTTGTCATTTACGTTGGAGGACAAGTTGCTTGAATCGAGCCACATTTATGTCATATAAAAATGAACACTTTTGAATTGTGAATATTTTGTTTACATCAACATCCATATTGTAATTTGTAATGGGAATTAAGTTTTATTTATAAGATGATATGGATTACAATATAGACATATCTGAAAAGCAATTAATATTAGCATAAGTCAATGCAAGACAGTTCACTCAGTGTGTGCAGACAAAGAAATTAATAGATTATCAGAACAGATGTGTAGAAATAGACCCTCAGAGGGGAAGCCAAATTTAGCTCACTCAGCTGAAACCCCCTCCCAAAAATTAAGATGCTAGAATTTTTACATTTTGATGTGTTAAGACAGGAAAAGTGCAGAGTGCTTCCTACACACACTTCCTTATTTGCCGCTTTATAAACCCAGACTTGACTCCATTCACTTTCAAACACATCACATCCTCATTGGTGCTGAAAGATCAAAACAACCGCCAACATGACAACTAAACCACTTCTCCTGGCTGCTCTGGCTCTCTGCTGCTGCATCGCCACTCTGCATGGTAAGAGATTTCCGTTACTCCAAAACAGTAAATTATATAAATAGAGTTTTCTTAAAATCAACTTGTTTTTTTCTCAACTCAGTAATGCACTCGGTCGTAATTTTTCTTCTCAGTTTAGTACTTTTGTAATTTGTGCAATTAAAGTTAACGAAACAATAAGGTGTCAACTGCATTTAATGGTATTTTAGAAATTTTCAAGCTGTGCAAATATTTTTAGGCACCTTATACTGTAGTTTATATTGTTGTAACAACTGATTTTTTTACATATTAATTTTGATATCTTGGAGCAGGCAGGCAATTTGACAAAAACCCATTTTATTTTTCTGTAATAATTGTCTTGTCTCATTATTTTCATATTCATTGTGTTCACTGACTATTTGTTTAACCTTTAATTATGTTATCTTGCTTTATTTGACTTGGATTTATACTTTTCCTTATCCTGTCATAAAACACATCAAATTACACTACTTTTACACTACTACGCTGCTACATGTATATTAATATTAAAGTACAAAGCTTTATTAAACTTTGGTTTCATAGTTGAAAGTAAATACTGGTAGTTACATTCTGTTAAGTATTGGAGTTCTTTTTTCAACTTGGAAACCGTCATTTGACAAATATTTTTAAATCGTTTTGTCCACTTTTTTTGGAGCAATCAATCACATTTTATAGTCTTTAACAGCTAGTGAAGTTTGCTGTAAGACCACCCATTATCACATGAGCAAAGTTCCATACCCAGCTTATGCAAGCCATTTCCTTCACAACTAAGCAACGTGGTTGAAAGCTCCAGAAAAAGCTACTGACTAGACCTTGAATAAAGTCAGTTGAGCCAAACTTCATTCTAATTTTCAGGGTTTCACAGGTGTAAAATGTCATGTGTTCTGAGGCTTAACAAAGTCAGACTGTTATTAAGCACCACAGACTGAGATCATAATTAAAATTTATATTTAATTTAAAATGTTCCCAGCTTCTCCCAGGCAGTGGTGTCGCTGCATACGGACGTCCTCTTCTCCCATTAACAGGCGTGTCATCCAGAAAATTGAAGTGATTCCTATTTCAGGACAATGTCGCCAGACTGAAATCATGTGAGTAGTCATAAATTATTCAAAGCACTATTTTGCTGTCAGGTTGATGTACAGTAGTTCTGAACTTTCTGCACCTCTGATGTGAGTAGAGGTGAAAGAGGTATTGGGATCCTGAATTAAATTATACTGAATTAAAAGTAGCAATATGTACAAAGTACTCCATTAATAGCAAAAACACAAGTACCATATTAAAAGCCAAATAAACCAGTGGTAGAAGAAGTACTCAGATCCTCTTTTTCAACAAGTAGCACTAACACAATGCAAAAATACTCAACTACAAGTAAAAGTATGCCCTCTGTTGGCATTATTTACTTGATATGGAGTACTTAATAATGCATAGTTTTTATATTTGGTGTGTAGTATCCTAATCTGCAATGTAACTATAACTGTTGCAGTGCAGTAAAAATGGCTATATTTCCCTCTGAATGAAGTGAAGTAGAAGTATAAAGAAAATGGAATAACTCAAGTTATCAACTTCAAAATGCACAGTACCACTTCAGTAAACTTGATTTAAGTTCCATTTCTGTTAAGCTTAAACATATTTTACTATAACTCTTGTTGTCAGTGGCTCTGAATGGGTGTAGCATCTAAATAGTAACTGTGAAAAAGAAAACAACTTTCCTATCACTTACCTGTGACACAAGTTTGCTCAATCATTGAGTCCAGGGTGACAATGTCTCCACTCTTATACATACAAAATGTAATCTCTCTCTTTCTCCACAGAATCACCAGGAGAAACGGCTCTAAAGTTTGTGTCAAACCAAACGAGAAGTGGATCATCGACCTGCTCTGCAATTTGCAAATGTAATTACTTGCTTTTCTTTCTATGAGTGATTGTATTCTTATACTTGATATGAACCTTTTATAGAACCAAAATTATTTCACTTGTAACAATGTCTTGTTTAGATTGGAAAAATAGTGCAGAAATGATCTGCAGAGTTATTGATTAATCAGTTAACTAAAAGGTTGTCATTAAATATCTTTGCATTTTAGACTGTATGTCAGAGAAAACCAATTTAAATAAGTCACGTTTGGCTCTTGAAATGAAATGAAATTTTTTTTCACAAGTTTCTGACATTTTAAAAATTTAGACCAAAAAATCAATGTCAATGATGGCTGGATAGTTTTTTTAGAATTCCCAAGAGCTTCATACCTAAACAATCTTGTTACATCTCTGATGTGTGACGGGATGTCACGACCCTGCGTCAAAATCTTTACTAGAATTGTCTTATATTATATATTTCCCGCTTGGATATTATCATCCCTGATCACCATATTGCACTTATGTACTGTATATTATATTGCTTTGTGAAATATTGTTATTTATTTCATTCTTTAATGGATTTTTTTGTTTTAATTACAGGAACAATTTCACATCCAACTCAACCACTGTATCACCCACTGCTTCCACAATCAACTGATCACATTTTATAGTAACATTTGACATAGGAATGGCTTAATTTAAGTTTATCAAGCAGTGAATTTAATGTAGGAGGGCTGAGCTGCTGTCCAGCCCTTTTATTTCAAACTTTATACTATTCAACATCTTCAGCTGACAGTTTTTTTCATTACTATTAGCCTTTCTGGTGCCAGCCTTTTGGAAAAATGCTAATAATTACACAATAAGTGTAATCAGTGCTTCATCATATGCCTGAGGTAATGGCATTTAACTTTGCTGTTTTAGATGTATAATGTTTTGTTGGGGAATTCATTAAAAATACATTGTGGTACTGATACACTGATTCTACTTTAAAATAATACACTTTAAATGTGTTTATCTTGGCATTTTTTGAAAAACCATATATGTAAATGTGATTAAATAATCAAATCAAATCCCGCTGTCCACATTGTGTTTTGATTATATTTTGGATGGTATGGAACCCCTGACGTGCTTGTGTTGTATGCTTGACTTGTATAAGAATAAATTACAAGAAGACTCAAAAATTAAGATGCTTATTTCCTCAGGAGGTGCAGAGAGTCGGCGCTTTGTGTGGAGAGATGATACAAGTGCTGCTGAGCATGTTTGGTTTCAACTAAGGTATTAAATATTAAATACATTTGTAACCTTTGTCCTCCATTCATTCATGTAAATATTATTGCTTCAATATGGCAAGAAATTCTTTTTATACATACAAATGTTGAGCTAAGTTATGGTTGAATCCTACTTAGGGCCCTCAGGAACCACTGAGGCTGAATAAAAACCTCCTACATCCCAAATGTCAGCTGACAATAAAACCCCATCATGCTTTAAGTTGGTTGAAAATATATTTAATTTAAAAGCTCCAAAACAACGCAAAGAATTAACACGGGAAAAAGACAGGAGCGACTATTGTTGAGTGAAGCAGGGTAAGCCTACGTATCGAGGAAGACCTGCGCGTCGTGAAAAGCCCAACAGGACTGTGTCATTCATCCATATTTGTATTCTCCCTATGCATCTAAAAAATATTGTTTCCTGAATATATTGCCTAGAAACTACTGGGTGAAAGCCAAGATTTGTAGTATTGCAACATTCTGTTTAAAATATTCACCATTGGGCATCGCTAAACAAACCAATGTAAATTAGAGAGAAGAAATCATTTCCATCAAAAGAAAGTCGTGCTCTGCACAATGAAGGGACTCTGTTAATGTGGCTATGTGTAGTTTTTCAATTAAATAACTCAAATAAATCAATAAATCAAATTTTCACTGCCTTATTGTCAATGTGCTGTGGCCTCACTTAAAAAAGAACCACAAGCTTGTTTTCCTCTGCTGCTGGGAACAGCCACTATTCTCTTAATAATATGAAGGCACTGGGTCGGCATGTAGCCCTGTGAGCGCTCCCGAGCCTCTCTTTGACAACAGCGACAACACCACAGCTTCTTATCTGGCGTAAGTCTTGAATTTTTTACATGACAGGCTAACGCGGACCAGATGCTAACGTTCAAAACGTGCAAAATACTATAGTTGTAACGTCATGACTTCCACATTACTTCACCAGCTGATGTGGTCCATATTAATATCCTGTGTACCACTGGTATAATGTCTCTAAGTGTTGATTTTAGCCTGCAAGAAATATAGTGGTGCAATGCTTGCCTGAAGTGAAGCAAAGCAGGTCAGCCAGCTAGGTTAGCACTGCTTATGGACTTATGGACATTTTACTGATACTCATGTACACAGCTTCTCTACTGTCTCACTCGCTGTAACTTACAGGACCCACGTAACATCCAATATGTCATGATCCTGAGCTCTGTTCTTGTTTTTTTTTGTTATTGAGTGGGGTTTGGTGTGTGCTGAATGTTAGTTCTGATCACTGCCTGTCTTCTTGTTAGTTATTTGATTATGATCGTTCTGTTTTCTGACTGTTTTGTGTTACCTTGCCTTTGTCTGTCTGTCTGTGTTGGTTATGAACCATGGTTGTCATTCTGTGGTGTTTGGTCTGGTCTGTCTGTCTTCTTTGGAGTGTGTCTGTATCATCAGTTATTTTGTCTGCTTGGTTTGTTCTGTGCTTTGAGTATTGTTTCTGTTGGTTTCCCGTCTTAATTTTGGGTATGTGCTTGTATTAGTTTTGCCCTGTTCTGTGTTGTGTTTTTGGGTTTTCACTCTGTATGCCTGTGTTACATGATTCTGACTGTTTGCCCTGTTGGCCCTGTATTTGAGTTTGGCCTGCTTGGTACCTGTCCGTGTTTCTGTCTGTTCACCATTCTGCCTGCCTGACGTAACATAGCCTGAACAATTGGCATACTGGTGTTTCTGCATTTATTGTGGGATTTCTGTATGAAAGCGGTTGTGTTGTGGATTATGCTCGCTCATGAGTTCAAGCGAGCACGCGAACAATAACATACCTGGTTGCAATCTTAAAACCACACCGCTAGTAGCTGCTGAAAACTACATTTTTCCCCTTTAACAAATAAGATTGACTGAAAATATTAACGATACATCATGCATTTTAAAGGTTTTATCGGATTGTGCAAAATCAAATTTTCACCACACTTATTTGGCGTTTGTGATGTTTCTATAATTCCCTTTCCACATCATTATTTACAGGTTAATACGCTGAAAATATTCATGCAGCATCCTTAAGAGTTAATGTTTCCTGGGTTTGGATGCAGCGACCTGGCCTAGTTAGAACCCGTCTAATTCAACTTATAAAGGCAGATGCAGATTTAAGTCAACAACCCTTTGTCCAAATGCTAAATGCTTTATCAGATAATCAACTGGGTGTCCTGGCCACCAAAGATTAATACCCTCATGTAGCGACCACATAGCTGTAAAAATCACCTTGAATGAAAAAAACCCCAAATGAAATCAAAACCGGTGTCAGGATGCGTGGTTGGATGAGCAGGTTGGAGGACCCAAATGCAGAACACAAGGCTGACAGGTTCAGTTCAAGGTTAAAGAGGCAGGCAGAGAGACAGCAGGGAAAACAGAGAGACAGGCAGGCAGAGACAACAGGGGGCAAAATTAATAACCACAAACAAATATGACATGAACTAAGGCACAGGACTAGGAACCAAGACATGGAACAAAAATCCAGACTCCCCAACAAGACACACAGACAGGATCATGACAACCGGGCCAGATATTGAAAAACAGGATTTTTACATTTAGAAATCCTATGCGATGACAGCTGCACAGCAACCTCTTTGCAGAGACTGCCAAAAACTCACCATGGAAACTACAAACTCAATTTGTGTTTAACAAATAATTGAGTAATCAGTTGGACGTTATTTTTATTATCATTATTATTATTATTATTTTTTTTTTTGGTTGAGCAACTAATCCGTTTCAGCCATGTTTAGCTGAGTCAGAAACAAACAAAATAATCCTTTTGGCAGAATATTTTCCTTCGTTTACAATATAAATATAAATATATATATCAATAAATATATTTGTATTTTTTCCAGTGAAGCTTTACATCTTGATCACACTGGCTGGTTGAATCCAGTTTATTATATAAACTGTTGTTTCTGTCTCATTTTTTTATTTTGTTGTGATGACATGAACCTCTGTGACATAGTTAGGACCTAGTTTGTATCCTGTCAATAAAACAATAAAACACTTTGCTTAAACCTACATAATTTTAAATTATAATTGAGACCTCAGAGTCCAAAGATAACAAATCTGTGCAGCTGGATTTTGGGGAAAATTTGTATGAAATGCATCCCACATTATCAAACATGAGATATTTGTGATTCTCTTCCTCCAGCAGAAGTGGGCGCTCTGCACAACATTATTATATCTGTGCGGAGATGCTCTGTAGATGGCAGCATAGACTTTACAAAGAGCAGCTGAAGGCAATGTAGGGATATACATTTTGACCTTTTGTGTCTTGTATCTTAGTGTTAAAATGTGTTTTAAACACATTATTAATATATAATATTTCCCC
>NC_060170.1:7803562-7838454 GCF_021292245.1 Micropterus dolomieu
CCAAAAACTCACCATGGAAACTACAAACTCAATTTGTGTTTAACAAATAATTGAGTAATCAGTTGGACGTTATTTTTATTATCATTATTATTATTATTTTTTTTTTTTTTTGGTTGAGCAACTAATCCGTTTCAGCCATGTTTAGCTGAGTCAGAAACAAACAAAATAATCCTTTTGGCAGAATATTTTCCTTCGTTTACAATATAAATATAAATATATATATCAATAAATATATTTGTATTTTTTCCAGTGAAGCTTTACATCTTGATCACACTGGCTGGTTGTATCCAGTTTATTATATAAGTTAAATCAATTGTCTTTACACTACTCTGTTTGTATTTTGCAACTGTATGTTTATTAATCACATGGTTACTTATTCTCCCATTTGGGGATGAACCAACAATCGTATAGTCTGAATGTGGGTTCTCCACAGCCTTTAGTAGTCTTTTAGTAGCATTCATAGATATATTTTTGTTCCTTTTTTTTGTCTGGCGGTTGGTTATAAGCTATGCACACAATTCACCTCCTTGAGCTTTTGTTTTCTCTAGTAATCATTATAAATCATTTTATTTTAATAAAGCCAGTATAACCTAAATTAATAGATTTAAGTAACTGTTGTTCCAATCACCACATAGTTATTACAATCTTTGTCTTTTTTGTGGTATTTCTGCAGAAATTACAATGAATAAAGCTAATCTGAGTTTGTTTCTGTCTCATTTTTTTATTTTGTTGTGATGACATGAACCTCTGTGACATAGTTAGGACCTAGTTTGTATCCTGTCAATAAAACAATAAAACACTTTGCTTAAACCTACATAATTTTAAATTATAATTGAGACCTCAGAGTCCAAAGATAACAAATCTGTGCAGCTGGATTTTGGGGAAAATTTGTATGAAATGCATCCCACATTATCAAACATGAGATATTTGTGATTCTCTTCCTCCAGCAGAAGTGGGCGCTCTGCACAACATTATTATATCTGTGCGGAGATGCTCTGTAGATGGCAGCATAGACTTTACAAAGAGCAGCTGAAGGCAATGTAGGGATATACATTTTGACCTTTTGTGTCTTGTATCTTAGTGTTAAAATGTGTTTTAAACACATTATTAATATATAATATTTCCCCAAGGCAAAGCTGAATAAGGTATAGGCTTAAAAAAAGCAGTATACACACAGAGGTACAGACAGTAAAGGTCATGTTGGTACAGATGTTTATAGTAATAGTATAGTTTATGATAATAATCATAATGTTAATGATAATAATAACAATAATAATTACAATATGACTAGTAACAATAATTGCAGCAGAGGGTGTCGAGCAGGAAAATGGGGGTATCAGGTGACCTGCAACTACAGGTCCAGACTCCACAGCTCTAGAGCCAGAAACACCTGCAGAAAGTGATAGGAGGAGAGAGGAGAGGGACGAGAAAGCACAAGACTACGGGAAAGGGAAGAAGTCAAGTTAGTAACATGCATTAATGGGATGACGTTGCATACAGAGGGAGAGAAAGAAGATGAGAGAGGAGCTCAGTGCATCATGGGAAGTCCCCTGGCAGTCTAGGCCTATAGCAGCATAACTAAGGGAAGGTTCAGGATTAACCTGAGCCAGCCCTAACTATAAGCTTTATCAAAGAGGAAAGTCTTAAGCCTACTCTTAAATGTGGAGATGGTGTCTGCCTCCCGAACCCAAACTGGAACCTGGTTCCACAGGAGAGGAGCTTGATAGCTGAACGCTCTGGCTCCTAGTCTACTTTTGAAGACTCTAGGAACCACAAGTAACCCTGCATTCTGGGAGCGCAGTGCTCTGGTGGGGTAGTAAGGCACTATGAGCTCTTAAAGATAAGATGGTGCCTGACCATTAAGAGCTTTGTAGGTAAGAAGAATGATTTTAAATTCTATTCTGGATTTTACTGGAAGCCAATGCAACGAAGCTAAAACAGGAGAAATGTGATCTCTTTTCCTGGTTCATGTCAGAACACGTGCTGCAGCATTCTGGATCAGCTGAAGAGTCTTAATGGACTTTTTCGAGCAGCCTGATAATAAGGAATTACAGTAATCCAGCCTAGAAATAACATATATATGGACTAGTTTTTCTGCATCATTTTTAGACAGGATGTTCCTAATTTTTGCAATATTATGAAGGTGAAAAAAGGAGGTCCTTGAAATTTGAAAGTCAAGGACCTTGCCATTTTGGTGATATAGGGGTGCCCAACATCTGATTTTACATAGAACTACCAGTTTTCTCCAAATAAGTTAATATACTGCCTATTACAATATACATTTCAACATATAAGGCTGCAAATAAACATGTAAAAAGAAAAAAGCTTTTAATAAATATGTGTGAATAAATCCAAAATCGTAACCCTAACCTTTGAGGAAATGGGGTCAGGGGGTGCGCATGTGTAGGCGTAACGTATATGTGTAGGCTATGTTTGTGTGTAGTGGCTGGAACACTTGCTGAAGAGATGGAGTCCCAGCTGCTCTGGTTTGTGCCGAGTTGTCAATATCAATGTCAATAACGATTTATTTAAATAGCACACTTAAGACAACCAAGGTTGACCAAGGTGCTTCACAGGTTAAGATACAACAATAAGACAGCAATAAAACATTATAACATACAGTATACGATATATAGTGATATTAAAATCTCCAGGAATAATAACTGACTTAACTCGAAGGAAATGCCAAAGAAAAGAGATGTGTTTTTAGCAGTGATTTAAAATTGCTCGAGATTTGGAGCAGTTCTGATGTGGACTGGCAGGTTGTTCCACAGGTTAGGGGCAGCTACACTAAAGGCTTGATTGCCTCTGGTTTTAAGTCTGCTTCTGGGTACATCCAAGAGGAGGAGACTGGCGGATCTCAGCACTCTAGCTGGAATGTGAACAGGAAGAAGCTCTGTTAAGTACAATGGAGCCAATCCATTAAGGCATTTAAAAGTTAAAAGTAAGATTTTAAAATCAATCCTGTAATGAACAGGAAGCCAGTGGAGGGAGCGCAACACAGGTCCCCCTTTTTCTTTTATGTCAGGAGGCGGGCAGCAGCATTTTGGACTAACTGCAGGCGCTGATTGGATGACTTGTCTAAGCCCACATATAAGTTACAATAGTCAAGGCAGGAAGTAATGAAGGCATTAAACACCCTCTCTAAATCTTTATGGGGGAGATAGGCCTTTACCTTGGCTATAGTTCTCTTGGCTATAGTTCTCAACTGGAAAAAGCAAAAAGCAGTGGCGGATATCTGTTCATCAAATTTAAACGCACTATCCAATACAACACCAAGACTCCTCGCAGAGATTATTTGAACTCTAAGGGCAGAGAGAATACACATCAAGCAGTTCAGGATGTCCAAACACTATGACCTCTGTCTTGTCTCCGTTTAGGTTGAGGAAGTTTAGGTTCATCCTTGTGTTGATGTCCTTCATACATTCAAGGATGTTTTAACATTCAGGGGCAAATAAATTTGAATATCGTCTGCAAAACAGTGGAAAGAGACCTTGTACTTCTCAAACATGGAGGCCAGGGGCAGTATATATAAAGATGGGGCCTAAGACACAACCTTGAGGGACACCAATGGTAAAAAGTGCAGTACCTTTGATTCCCACACAGTTTTCCAACCGTGAAAAGAGCATTAAGTGGTCAACAGAATCAAAGGCAGCAGTGAGGTCTAAGAGCACTAGGACAGCAGAGACTCCTGAATCAACAGTTAAAATCAATTCATTAAAAACTCTTGAAAGTGCAGTTTCAGTGCTGTGACGGGGTTTGAAACCAGACTGGAACTTTTCATGAACAATATGATTAATTAAAAATGTTTGCAGCTGGGTAAAAAATACTTTCTCCAGGACTTTAGATAAGAAAGACAGTTTAGAGATGGGCCTGAAGTTGGAAAGGACAGAGGGATCGAGATCTTCCTTTTTTAACAGGGGCTGCACAACACCGTGTTTAAAGGCGGACGGAACATAACCAGAGACAAGACAGGTATTTATCAATGACAAAATACATGGTTTACCAGATATGTATCCAGATAGTTTCCCTCAGGAAAACCAACCCAGAGCTAACAAGTGAGTGAATATTGGACTTGAGTTTGCCAGATGGCAGAAAACATGGCTCCAAATAAATGCTAATTAAAATTTATAAAAATTAGAACATGTAAAAATGCAGTTGTTTGCTAACAAGTTCGTCAAATAAACATTCTAAGGTCAATGTGATGTTTACAGATTGTTAAATGTTAACAGAGGGCCCCAATACAAGACAATTTCGATAAAAATGCAGCCGACTTCAGATTTTGATTGGGCTTTATTGGAGAATTTACCAAACAAATGTGTAATTAATCAAATTACAACAAACTTATTACAACACAGACAACCTGGAGCCTTCAGGACCCTTGAGGGTCTGTGGCCCTGGGCAGTTGCTCACTTAGCCTAATTGGTAATCCATCTTCATCAGGAGCTGTGTAGCGGTCAATACCAATTATCCAGCAAGTCTAATAGGGACTTTCTCATGTACAGACAGTCCTCGATTAACAAATCTCTCTGTGTTAGTTTTCTTTCACTTTGATGGAAAAACTTCCTACTTTCTCAATCTTTCTCATTTTTTCAGCTGACACTTTGACACACAGAATCATGGCAGGAAAAGCACACGCGTAACAGTCCATTAATTATGGTTGCATTTCATGAGGGTGCTTCAGTTCCTGGGCCCTAGTGTGCATACAGGCTCAGTGACATGGCATACTGAGGCATGTTGATAGTTGAACCTGTGCTTTTGTGTGAAAATGTCAACCTCCTCTTTAACCGGAGCAGAGAACTTTAAAGGTTAACTTTTAATTCAAACATGTAATTGAAATTGTAAATATTAGGTTGATGAAAGCAGTGAGACTGAACCTAACAGTAAATGTGCCATAAAAAACAAAGTATCAGCTGAAATGCTGCAAAATGCTCCGCAGAGCTGATGGGACTCTAAAAGTATCTTAAGAAGTGACACCTTGCATTCTGTCATATTTTTCCATTGTTAATATAAAACTACTAATTGTTGCAGATTTATTTACATTTTAAGGACTCTGCTGATCTTGGTGTGGATGCTCCAACTGTCGGTATCCAACTTCGAAATATGTTATTCCCTCTCTGCATTCCAGCCACTCCAGTACAAAATCTACATTTTCAAACCACGGTAGGCACAATGTAGGCGGCTGCCTGCTGTACCAGTCAGCAAAAAGGGGCCCACAGTTTTTCTTTTGTTTCAGTCTAGAGACAAAACGAAATTCTATGTTTCACACTCTTTGCCATTTGCTGTTGTATAACAGACTTGTGGTTGACACATTAAGATATTAATGACTACGTGGCATTGAAGTATAGAAGCTTTCCTGTATCTCATGAGTCAAGAATCCGGCTTGTCAACACCATCTGTAACTGACAGTTACAGTGAAATAAGACAAATGACCTTTTTAGGAGCACCACAGTGTGTGGTTGGAGGTTTCCTCACAAACAAAGGAAAAGGTGGAACATTTTTAATGTAGTGAAGCCCGCTATTAATGTAAATATACAGAAACACTTAAAGTGCATCAAATGCACAATGAAAAGAGCAGTTCATGGAATAACCAGGGACGTGTGGGCATGTGGAAACAGTTTCCATATTAGTGCAGTTACTGCAGGAGTTCCTCTAATGTTGTGGTATATTGCCTCAGAATCCCAATACAAAATAATAAAAAGGTTTAAGAATTAAAGTAATTTTGTCTAATGGCTTTAGACCACAAAGAAAAGTTGAGAGACATTTTTACATCCAGTGTTGCACTAAAAACATTTTGTACATCCTCAAGGTCTAACACACGTGTTGTATGCATTTTCTCCCTCATAAGATATTTGCAAATCCAATTTTTAAAAGTATTTTAATCCAGCATTGTTTACATTCATGTTAACTTGCTAGCAGTCTTCTTCTTCTTCCCTGCCTTTGCTGACAGATTGCTGTGAGTGATTGGAATGTGTATCACGTCACAGGTGGATGTGCATCTTTGTGAGTGGGCACGAGACAAGCAAAACACAAACCTATTTGCTTGTCAAAAACTCCACAGGGTCCCTTTAAACAACCTGTTTTATGTACACTTCAATTAATAGCCCTTCAATTAATAGAGTCCCAAATAGCCGGCTACCCCGTTTACTGGCCTGGTGTGGGAACACAAATAACCGCAGGTCTCCATTAGATGCCTGGTCTGTTTCTTGGATGTTCTTTGGATGTATAAAACCTCTTAAACCCTGCCGGGTAACTCGCTTTAGCTGCTTCTAAGCTGCCAGATCATTAATACAAATATTAATGTTTCAACGTATGATGAATATGCCAATATAAACACGCTGTTGTTTTTGTTACATTGCGGCCTACAAAATAAAAGTGCACAAGTCTGTCGGAGCTAGATCAAATAAATGACGTGTATTTGATAGTATTTGATTATTTTTATACAAGTAATATTCATATTGTTTGGAATAAATAAACTGTTTCATAGTAGCCTATTTCAGTTTTGTTTAAACGGAATTAAAGGCCTGTCCCATATGGACGCCTGCCCTAAATATAGGCAGGGTCAATTCAGTGATTTTAGCAAATAAAAGCCTGGGCTATTAATCAAAGTTTTACGGTAATCATACTCTGTATTACATGACTGATACTTGTTTTTGAGGCAATTATATAGATATTTCAAAGTTTAGAAAATTTGATAAGGATATGGGTGGATAAGGACATTTTTAATGAACACATAAATTTGTTAGTATGCGTAAGAACACACTACTTATTTGAGAGGTTGTAGAAAAAACTCTAAAATGAATCGCTGAATGTTTGAGTTGATCCTTGAATACATGGACACAAATATTGGCTTTCGGCTATAGACATGAAGCAAGTTTTAAAAAACACACACAAAGGAGATCTTCAAAGAACCAGCTTAGAGAGACCCTTGACTGGTTCCTTCAGGAACACGACACAAAGAATGCAATGTGATGGAAATTTAATATATTACTGTGTTTACTGTTTTACCTTTAACTCCTCACTATAATAGGCCAGAATAGGCCCATGTTACACTGTGTGGTGTTTGATGCTTTGAGTATGTTGCAGCCCGGTGAAAGCAGTTCCCATGGGACAATTAGCTTGTTAGAAGGTTTTTTATCTGACTGTCCTTGATAGGCCTTCATCTCAGGACAGTTGGTTTCATCTCCCTTTTCCCCTAAGACAGCAGCGCAATACCCTTAGAATAGAAAGTCACCTGTTTCTTCACAGGTTATTTGTCTTACATTATGCAGACTGGTAGCACTCTGTGTGTTTGTCTGACCCTTTGCAAAGAATAAAACCCTTATAAGATGTCTGGGTTGAAGTCTTTATTTCTTTTATTTAAGACTCACTAAAAGAAAATTCTATTACAGCAGCTAAGCAGTTATGTTTCCAGTGCCCTCCTTAGTTGTATCTCTGAGGGAGGGCTGACCTTTCTATTCTGATGTAGAAAGTCAGGAAGTTCAAATTCAGTTGTTTCCTAGTAGACAGACTGTTTTCACTTACAGCGTACCCTAAACATGCCAATACTAGAATGCAGAGTTGGTCTATTTGGTAAGGGCTGCACTGTCTGCCATGAGGAAGTGATTGCAGATTTATTTTTCTTCCTCTGCTAGATCCTTTATTTTAGCTTCTGCAGCAACACAAAGTCTCCACATAAATCCCTTAAGTTTAGACTTATACTAAAAGACAATGCAAAGTCTGTAAGTTTCATTTTACAACATTTGTCTTAAGGTCAATGTAACATTAGTCCTGTGGCAGTTTTACAAAGATATTTTAGCCTGGGCTGTAGTGTTAGGTCAGTCTTAATTTTGCTTCCAGGTTACTTGTTATAAAAATAAAAACGGAAGCACATTCGCTCCAAGCTCCATAGTGCCAGTAGTTGTCAAAAGCTTTGCAGGGTCCCTTGTTTTATGTCCACTACCTAGGAAGTATTTTTGATGTTCTTACAATGGTCCAAAAATATGCAGGAAAGAAGTTAGATAAATTGAAGTATTTGTGATTGATACAAAGGACCACGTTTCACATCTTGTATTTTTTTGTGTTTTTGTTTGCCAGAGGAAATAATCCTGAGCCTGACTGATGAATTACTAGAAGCACTGAGCCCTGCCTCATTACAAGGCCACAGCAGCTCTTCTCTGCTACAGGTCTGCACTGCGTGCACTTTTTATACTACTGGAAGTTCTTGTGATGTAACAGTGTAAAATGACCTTGTATATTCTTCCAGAGGACTGCTGGAGTGAAGGGATCTGAGCCGTTAGATACGTTTTTTTTTGGTCAGCCATGTTTTCAGAGAATTCATGACAAAATAGTTGTACTTAAACCCGCAGTGTGGAACTTTTGTCTTTCTTTTCTGACAGTGAGAGTAATTACACAACACCGTTGACCTCCTTATGACATATAGGCCCTGCCAAGCTGAGTTGCTGCTCTCACTGCAGTTGCCAATCATCAGTCACCAATCATTGCTGGTTGGCATTAAACACATCACTACAGGTTTGCAATATCATCTTCACAGACGCCAGATATAAAAACTCTGGTTTACTGTGAATACAGAGAGATTTACTTGGCGGTGATAGGCTTTATCAGCATTGTACTTTTTTGTCAAGGACTTGAATTGAATCCTTTTTAAATTTGGACATTGATGAGCTGGTTACTTTATTTGACTCCACGTGCACAGAAATCCTTGACTCAATAGCACCGTTTATGTACAGGAGCTCTAACTCAAATGGAGGGCCATGGCACAATGACACTACTCGTGCTTTCAGAATCTTTGAAAAATTCCAGTCTAGTTTTAAATCTTGTCACAGTACAGAAACAGCTCTTTTAAAAGTTTTCAATGATCTTCTTTTAATTTCTGATTCTGGTAGCTCTGCTGTGCTAGTGCTTTTAGATTTGACTGCAGCGTTCGACACGGTTGACACATTTTATTGTCCAGACCCAAGTCCTGTGCAGGCATTAAAGGCAGAGCTCTGAAGTGGTTTCAGTCATATCTGACAGACAGGTCTTTTTCTGTAAATCTCGGGCCTTTTTACTCAAACAAACAGCGGGGTGCCTCAAGGCTCAATTTTAGGCCGAGTCTTGTTCTCGCTGTATATGCTGCCCCTGGGATCAATCTTCCAAAAATACAACATTTCCTTTCACTGCTTCGCAGATGACGTCCAAATGTACCTACCTTTGGATACTAAAACAAACTCAGTTGAAGCACTGAGAAAATGTCTACATGAAGTAAAAGAATGGATGTCACTGAATATTTTAAACTTAAATGACAAAAAAACTGAAGTTGTAATTTTTGGGGAGCCCAATGTCTCTGGTTTTAACAGTGCTCTTGGCCCAATATCCTCAAACTGCTGCCCATTTGTAAAAAGTCTTGGTGTTTTTATTGACAGATCTTTTAAACTCGATAAACAGATTAGCTCAGTGGTAAAAACAAGCTTCTTTCAGCTCAGACTTCTTGGGAAGGTCAAGCCTTTCCTGGCCCATAGCCAACTGGAAAAAGTTGTGCATGCCCTGATCACAAATCGCCTGGACTATTGTAACTCATTGTACTATGGCCCTGATCAGTCTTCAGTTCACCGACTACAAATAGTTCAGAATGTGGCTGCACGCCTGCTGACAGGGAAAAGGCGCAGTGACCACATCACCCCTGTACTGTCGTCTCTCCACTGGCTGCCTGTCGTTTTTAGAATCCATTTTAAGATCTTATTGTTTGTTTTTAAATCTCTTAATGGGCTGGCACCATCGTATTTATCTGATATGCTGATTTTGCACTCTCCAGTCAGAGCACTTAGGTCCACTGACCAGTTGCTTTTAGACTGTCCAAGGTCCAGACTGGAAACCAGAGGGGACAGAGCTTTTTATTAAGTATAGTTTTTATCTGTTGTCTGTTTTTATTGTTTTTGGCATATTCTGTTTTAGAAGGGTTTTATTCGTCTATTTATTATGCTTTTCATCTTATGCTGTTCTCTGTATCTGTACAGCACTTTGGGGCAGTTGTGACTGTTTGTAAATGTGCTATGACCTTGACCTTGACCTTGAATGTAAAAGATATTCATTTATATGTAAAAGTCCTGCACGGTAGCTTTAAGATAGTCAAAAACTAGATAGCTTTGTGCAAGTGATGAATTTAGATGTTGAACAGAAATCTGACTATAGTTAGACCTAAGCCATAGTAAAAATCTATCTTTGTGATCTCAGTGCTGGGATGACTTTATATCTCCAGCCATTTTAGTCTGAAATTTCTTCCAGATAATCCCTCATCCACATTCAGTTCATGTACATAGCCCTTTTCTTTTAAAAAGCAAATCTTTTTCCTGCTGTGCTTGTGTCAGTATTGTTCATGCATCAATTACAAGTGTACCAAAGCTTTATCAGATTTCACACTTCATACTTTGATCTCCACAGTTTCCTGTTTAGTTCTGAGTTTGTGTGAGTATTGTTTCTGTGCAAATGTATGCAAATGACTCAGGAAGTAATTAATACCGTAGCATTTTCCCTCTTTCTGTCTGCCTCTCTTTTGTTTTCAGCTACTGTCAGGTCACTGTGGCTTCTTAACACTGACTTCTCAATTGGTCACTTATAAAAATGTTAATAGAATAATTTATATTGTTATCTACTCTTGTGATGATTGTGTTTCAGTCAAGTATAAAATCAAAACTTAAAATAAAAAGAAAGCAAAAATCTAGATCATACATCTTGTCATGTTCGTTGTTATCTGCTTTGTCCTCATATATGGTGGAAACAAGATAAAAATAAATCCACAAAGTTTTATTTATTCCAGTGCAATTTAAAGGCAATTTTTCAATCTCTAATTTAGTGTTGATGCAAATGTATGTTTGATCTTTCTGAGAACAAGAAATGATTAACGGTGCAAACTATTTTGTGTCTACAGAACTTTGGGTGGGCACCGTGAAATTCCTCTTTCAAAGGTTCTGAAATAGCCATCAGGAAATTAAATGGATTCTCCTGAATGAGAAGCGAATGAATTTCCTCTGCCTGGGAATGACACACTCTAGCTCGTGCATAATTGTGAGCATGTGAATCAGTCATCTTCATAACAACTTAGTTGGAGATGAATATGAAAAAGATAAAAAAAATTTAACTGAGCTAATCAGTGACACTGAATATGCCTTGAAATTACCATTAAGAAACATTCTTGCCAACCCCTGTGTTAAACTACTGTTTAGTTATCTTGAGATCATGAGAAAACAACAGTCGTTATCTTGAGATAACAAGATAATTATCCCGTTATCATGGGAAAACGGAGTAAAATAAAGATATGAAACAATGGCCGCTTAGGGCTTCCGTAGGGAGGAGGTCAGGGTTTAAGATCCACTTAAATTTGATAATGCTCACAACATTTGACAATTACAATGAGGTTAATTTCCCAAAATCATATATAGGATCTCAGTAGTAAACTTCAGTAGTAAAGTCAGCTGGTGCTGCAGCCAGAATAAAATAATTTGGCATGGCGGCCAGGATACAATCAACTTGCATTGCGGCCTAAACTTGGCTGATGGTGGGGTCATGCAACTGATCCTTTGCTTTTAAATTCATCAGCAAATCCTTCTCGATGGAAATTAAGGCCATGTCTGACAGTTGGGACAGCCCAGTTGTGTTCCTTGAGTAGGTTTTTATGTGCCTCTCCACAGAGGCAGTGGACACAGGGATTGTTAGGATTTACACTTGTGCAATACTTTCTTTCAGTTCTTTATTGATTAAAAATTGAGCTCCTACCCGCAAAGTCAGACATGCCGTACATGACAGTAAGTTTAGTGCAGAGTCGGGGCTGGTCGAAAAATGCACCAATATGCACCTTACATGCACCTTTTCAAACTTGGCATTGTAGTATTGTGGAAATGGTCACTGTAATGCTCGAACTGCTGTGGATCCAGAAGGGCCAGGAATGCCAGCTTTTTGTGGTCAATAAAGTGGCTGGCAATCTGGTTTAGGAGGCTGTCAATTACGCTGCAGTAGAGCCACCGTACCGTACGCAAAAGTCTCCATAAGCACTAAGGCAGTGCGGATGGCCAACCAAAGCCTGGGCTTCTTTGTAGACCCTGTCGAACATCCCTTTCTAATTGTCATTTCTCCTGTGTAGCTCATCCACTCTGGTCAGGCAGAATTGAATACCTTTGTTTTGGAGAATTCCAAAGACCCCATCCAAGTATGAGAAGATGGTGTGAAAGGTTTTCAACCAAAAACAGAAATCAAAGCTGCCATGGAGGGTGATATATCGATCCGCGTAATGGACTGTCATCATCAAACTCTGTGTGGTGGTCTACGATGTGCTCGAACACCTAGGAGAGAGTTACTCTCATCTTGGAGGCTCCCTATGCCATGACAAGATTCAGAACGTGGGCATAACAGTGAATGAAGAGGGCCTGTGGAATGGTTTCCTTCACTTTTGCTTGCACTCCGTTCAACAAAGATGCCATAACGGCCACTCCATCCTAGCACTCAGCGACCACTTTCTCAAAACAGCCACGACCCCGCAAGAACTCCAGCAGCCGTACAGCTATGGCCTGTATAGCTCGTCTGTCCTCTGCCACATCGTCATACTTAAAAACACGCTCTTTCACCCCATCTTCAGTGATGAAGCGAAGCACATATGACATCTGAGCCACATTGTCATGTTGGATGTTTCATATCCAATATTCAATAGATAGGCTATTAGTTTTTTACCCAAACATGATCTTGAACATGACCGCTTTTATGATGAATCTGTCTTTGATGTGTAGAGTTATCTCCGGACATTGTGGATTTATCCTCAGCACAGAATAAAATCTACACTGTCCCTCTTTATAACACAGTGACTCAGGCAACTGTCAGGTTTGCAATGGGCTAGTTGCACTGAAACACAACAGCGTGGGCTACATTACTGCAGTAATCACTGTTTAAACTAATCTGTATAAAACTGATCAATTAACAGTAGCCTAGCCTAATCTTTCATACTGTAGTCGCACTGATTGGAACATTACTATCGTAGTTGTCATGTTGGATATGAATATTTCTTAGTGAGGATGACTGTGGTGTAGCTCAAACAAATGATTGTAGCCTAGTTTAAAAGTGAGTTTTTCAGTATTAGCTGCTTAAAGTCTTAATGTGTTTTGGCAGCATTTCATTGATGTAAAATAGACACATTTTCCACTGCAGAAAAATAATTAATAGGCTAACCTACTGGGTTTGACTGTGACTTTACAATCACAGGTCCATGAGTAGCCTAAACTGTATCTGATCTGTTTGATTATTTTTCATCTTCAGTTATTGCCACCGACATTTTGTTCCGTCAGGTTACAGCTGAATAAATATAGCCTACCTAATTCCCCTTGTTTGCAGAGAAAGAACCCCACCACCACGCAGTTAATTAGATGTTTCAAAATGTCCCGGTTCCTCCTAACCTTCCCATTATGGATAATAACATCCCAGCATTGTTGCTCATCCAGCTGGAGCTCTATCCTGGTGCCCCCAAATGTTTTAAGGCGAATATGTTAGGATTTGGTTTTGTGCTGTTGTTTTTCCTGTGTTTATTTGATATTGTCATGGTTTGGAGTTTTGTAGTCTAGTTTATTATTTTGGCTCATTCGCTCTAAGTTTTCTTTGTAACTGTCTTATCTCTCATCTTAGTTCTTGGTCCTGTGCTTTAGTTCATGTTTAGTGTTTTCTTATTGGTGTATTTCTGTTTTTTCTCATTATGGTCTGTCTTAGTCCTTAGTCTTATCTCCATGTTTTAGGGTAGTCTTGTCTCCTGTTTGGTCCCGTCTCTGTCTGTGTCCTGATTTTGCTGTCTTTCCATGTTTTTGCATTTTACTTTGGTAGATCTGTCCTTGTGTGTTCCTGTGAACTTTACTGTTTATTTTGGTAACCTTCTGTACCTGGTGTCCTTGTCTAGCTTTGTCTGATTACCTGCTGTATCTCAGCTGTGCTTCCCTCCCTGCTCGTTTACCTGTGTATATATTGTCCCCAGTTTTCTTCAGTCTTTGTCACGTCCTTGTATTGTCTGTATTGTGTGCATTATCCGTGTCGTCCGTGTTGAGTTTTCTGTGCCTTCCCTGCCCTTTTGGATTACTTCATTGGTTTGTACTTTGTTCACGGATTCTTCCTTTTGGATTATGTTTTGTTTGGAGTTGGAGTTCCCTTTTGTTTGAACATTTGCCGCCTCCCACTTAACGCTCCCAGTGTTAGCCTGTTTGTCTTTTTGTAAATAAATCTTTGTTTGAACTGCATCCTCCTCGCCTACATCTGCATTTGGGTCCACACCTCCGCCTTCACTCCGCCAATCATGACAGAATAGTAGCTTTCAGATGACTTAAACCATTCTGATTGTGATGGGCGGACTTAGATAAACTTCCTGAATCAGAAAATCCCGGGACCCACTTCCGGTGCCAAACAGTAAAAAATCCCAGCAGTAAAGCTTTAGCTCCTTTGTTGATCCTGTCATCCACCAATACTGCGTGTAATTGCTAGAGTTGAAATGCCTCTCAAAAGCTTTTGTTTTCTACACCAAATTAAGCTCTGCCTGGCCTTCCTTTGCTGATTAACTCCAACTTCTCATTAAAAGTTAAACTTGAAAATGGCGTGTGTAATAAATCTGAAATAATGTCCTCCTCACTAGTGGGAAGGTTACTCATGGGTTCTATCGTGAAGTGCATGTACAAGCTAGCAAATGTTAGTTTATTAGCTTGTCACCGGGTCCTGCACAATGGGCGGAACTTGTCATAAAGTTAGCGGTAACAAAGCCCACCCATTTAGAGGGAAGATATGATTGGTCAATTTTACTGTCAATTTAAATTAGTCTCTCATTGAATTACTATCACTGGACCCTCTGTAATTTTATAGTAGGAACACTGATCTGGGAGCTGCATAGCATTTTCTTCCCAACAGCTGCAGAGTCATCAATATTCTGATTAGGTGGCAGGTTATGAGGGTGACAAAAGGCACACCTTTCATTTAACCCTTCACATTCCAACACAATCTTAATATGCAGGATTCAAGGATTTATTTCAGAAATGTTAATTTTAGATTGTCAACCTGAATCATTTTAAGGTAATAATGAATTAATAATTCTAGGTGATGATTTAAGTACTAATTACTTAATGCAGGGAATGAAATAAGTATTTGTGCTTACAAATGACCAATTAAAGGGAATGATATATCACACATCACCCACCTGCCTAGTCTGGGACAACTGACACTGCATAAGGAATATGTCTTAGGTGTCAAATGCATTTCCTACCATTACATGTCCCCTCACGCTTCTTCTTTCCGCTACTCTCCGTAGGAGGTTGCTACAGCGGATCATCAGTTTCCATCTCGTTGGAAACCTGGGCGATCTCATAATCCTCATATTTTGCCTAAATTGCACATCCCCCCTCTCTGTCCCCATATTTCTTGTTGTCCAGTACTGTCAATTATTAAATCTGAAACAACATATACTTAAAAATTCTTTAAAAATATTCCAGGTAGGTCTGACTTTTAGGACATCGACTGCCAGAACACCCCTTGCATTATCAGTTTTTAAGCCTCGTTAACTTGATTCATGTAAAATTCAACCTTGAGCTTTTAGTGTCCTCTTTTGACCCACTAGGACCAGGATTTCAACGCCAACCTGATCCCAGGGGAGTTCAGGATTTAGTGTACATGACTCAACTTATCTAAATTTAATCTTAGAATATACACCTCATTTGCATAAACGGGAACTAGAGTCTAATTAAATGGGGGGATAAGAATCCCCTCAATAAATACTTACCAGAAAAGGATGTGGTTATCAGTCAGGGACCTCTGAGGCAAATACAGAAGTAGAGCTCTGCTCGAGTTTAGTTCTTGGTACTCTCCAGTGTCCTCCTTTTCTGTTTTCTGTTCCTGATTCTGGCTGGGTTGAACCCAAACTGTTATAATTATAGTTAGTCAAAATGTCCATTAGTCTGCTTTGAAGTTGCAGCCGAACAATATTGGAGTTTTAGAGTTCTCCTATTGTGGGCTGATGCTCCATCCAGACACAACTAAAACAAGTTTTTTTTTCTCTTAAACATGATACTTTAAAAATAGTGCTTCTTACCCAGTCACCTGACTATTTATGTAACTTTTAACTCAAGGTAAAATGCAGCAGCAGTTCTGTTCAGCTACCCTACAGCAAAATGTGTAGCTTTGGCACTTTCTGCATCTGCAAGCAATTCTCAGCTTCAGATGGATGCACTATTGTGTATCAGCTTGCAGAGTTGGATACTTAACAATACTCTAGAAGACAATCAGACCTGTAAAATTACGTTCAGTCTTTAATTAAAATATATTAGCTCAATAATTAGCTTGCCTGCAAGGCTCATTTGCCTACACCAATGTAGTGTCAATGATGTCTGAATAGGTTTTTTAGATTCCCCACAAGCTTCCTACCTGAACAACACAGTTACATCTCTCATGTGCGCCAGATGTCGCAGAGTCGTGGTGTAATTTTTGGGCCTACATGGAACCTTCCATGCAAGCTATGGTCTGCTTTACTATTCAAACTCTTGCTTACCCCCTTAGAACATTTCTGAAAAAAGGGATTATTTTCTCTGCCTTTAGCCATGACAATGTGTATTTACTAGTATTTGTTGTGTCTAAAGGACGGGCTAAATGAAAGGAAGGACTTCCTCTTGTGTAGTCAAAAACTTTACTAGAAATGTCTCATATTATATCTTTCCCACTTGGTTATTATGTGATCCCTGATCACCATAGAGCACTTATCTACTGTATCTTTTATAGCTTTCTGAAATATTGTTTTTCATTTCAGTTTTTTTTTTGTTTTAATTACAGGAACGATTTCACATCCAACTCAACCACTGCATCAGACACTGCTTCCACAGTCAACTTCTGATCACATTTTATAGTAACATTTGACATAGGAATGGCTTAATTTAAAGTTTATCAAGCTGTGAATTAGTTGTAGGAGGGCTGAGCCGCTGTCCAGTTTTTTTAAACGGCCTTTGCAATCAAAAGATTATACTATTCAACACCTTCAGTTGACAGTTTTGTTCCATTACTATTGACCTTTCTGATGCTATCCTTTTGGAAACATGCTAATAATTACACAATAATTGTCTTAGTGCTTCATCATATCCATGAGGTGCTGGCTTTTAATAATAATGTACTCAAACTGTGCTGTTTTATATGTAGAATATGCTATTGCGGAATTCAGTAAGCAAGCAAAACCCCCCAAAACATTGCTGTACAGATACACTGATTCACTCTGAACTAAAATGTTTTAGTGTGTCTATGTTGGTATTTTATAAAAAAAAACACAAATCTGTACTTTGAAGAAAAAACTATACCTCAGGACAGGATCGTGACAAGCTCATTTCACCATCACCATCTGGGCCAGTAATCACACGCTACAGGCCAGCCTATCAAGGCACATACCAATCGATTTTCAGCTACAGTTTTTTGGTCTCTATTTTAAAACTGTGTTATCCAGCGGCCCACCAGGAAAACTCCAGGGACCCTGGAGAGCCAGTCCGCCCTTGTGGCCAATCTGCCCTTCCAGGAATAACATCCTTGCATTCCTTGTTCTTGTCACTTTAAGATGAGAGATGCCAATTACAGTTTTGAAGGACTGAATGTTGTTTTCTGTCTGTCAACTTAAAAGGGCAACGGGACTTGGTTAAAAGATACTAGAAGATGTTTTGTCTCTCATCCGAGACGCCTTCGGGTATCTTTTAACCAGATCCAGTTGCACTTGATTTTAACCTTCTTTGGATATCTATGACCTGCATGACTGAAAGCCTTCACAGACTTGTGCATTAACCTTTGGTCAATATTGTAAATTAACAAAGAAGACTGACTAAAAATATTGTCACATCACCATTATCATATCAAATCATGATCATATCGTGATCATATCACCATGCATGTGAAGGTTTTATCGGATTGTGCTTATTTTCATCAGACTTATATGGAGTTTGTTGTGTTTTTGAATTCCTTTTCCACATCATTATTTACAGGTTAATACCATATACTGTTTAGGTTAATACGCTGAAAATATTCATGCAGCATCCTTAAGAGTTAATGCTTTCCAGGTTTGGTTGCAGTGACCTGGCCTACTTAGAACCCGTCAAATTTAACTTGTAAAGGCAGATACAGATTTAAATCAACAAACCCCCAAATGCTAAAATGTTTTATCAGATAATCGTCATTTTCCCCAAAGAACATAGTTGGGTGTCTAACTGGCCATCAAAGACTAATAACCTCATGTAGCGCCCACATTGCTGTAAAATCAGCTTGAATAAAAAACACAAACAAAAACAAAACAGGGCCAGATAATTAAAAAAACAGGACCTTTACATTCAGAAATCATATGAGTTGGCTAAATTTACAGTTCAAGTGGTAACTATTCGTCACCACGTACTTACTACAATATTTTGTTTGTTTTTTGTGGCATTTTTGCAGATTACAATAAAAAAGCTATTCTGAATTTGTTTCTGTCTTGTGTTTTTAATTGCCGGTGTGATGACATTAATCTCTGTTGTCACATAGTTAGAACATTAATTACTGTAACTGACAGCAGCTCATGTGTGTTACCAAGATGTTTGTGCATGTGGTGTTGTACTGTTGCTAAAGTGATGTCCTCTGTAATATTTCTCAGAATTTGGGGGGTTATTGACATGAAAAGTTTACATTGTAGAATAATACACATTTTGAGTGATTCTAGTATTTTTTAGACTAACATAACTATAAAAAGGTCCCTCAGAAATATGATTTAGTTGTGATGGTGTCTTGGAGAAGTTAAGAGTGATGGAAGAAGAATTTAGATCCTTCACTTAAATAAAGGTACTGATACAGCAATGTAAAAATATTCAATTACAAATAAAAGTAATGCATGAGAAATCCTACTCAAGTAAAAGTACAGAAGTATCAGTAGCAACATGTACTTAAAGTGTCAGAGTAAAAGTAATCGTTTTGTCCCTGTGACTGATTGTTAATACTAATGCAACACTGTGTACTTAAGTAGTGTAGTTACTGTTGTAGCTGGTCATGGTGTAGCTAGTTTAAACTACTTTATATTCAACTAAGTTAAATTTTGTTATTTATTTAAAGATTTGATTGGCTTCTTGTCAAAGCCAGAGAGAGTGTTTCTAAAATCCTATTTATGAAGACCAGGTAAGAGCGATTGAGAACATTTTTGGAAAAGTGAGGACAGTTCCACTTTTTCAAAGGGCTGTTTAAGGGCTAAGATTTGATTTTAGGGTTATGGTTATGCCAAAGCGGGCCATCACAAATACAGAAGAACAAAGGCATGTAAAAAGGGAGGATGAAAGTAGGAAAATGTTTAGAATCGTAAAGAAATTGTACCTGAACTCTACCGACGACCACTTTAGTTTGTATCTTGTCAATAAAGCAAGAAAACACTTAGCTTAAACTTACAACATTTAAAATTCTACTTAAGACCTCAGAGTCTCCAAAAAGAACAAATTGGTGAGGCTGAATTTAGCGGAATTTTTTTATGAAATACATCCGGCATTATCAAACATGGGATATTTGTGATTCTTTTCCTCCAGCAGAAGAGGGCGTTCTGCATAACTTTATTATATCTGTGTGGAGATGTTCTGTAGATGGCAGCATAGACTTTACAAGCAGCAGCGGTGTAATTAATCAAATTATGACAAGCTAATTACAACACAGACGACGCCTTTAGGGCCACGGATGGCTGTAAATGGAGGAATTTTGGAACCACCAGGACTCTTCCTAGAACTGGCCGCCCGACCCAACTGAGTGATCGGGGGAGAAACAAAATCCTCCGGTCTGATGAAACAAAGAACTCTCTGGCCTGAATGGCAAGCGTCATGTCTGGAGGAAACCAGGCACCGCTCATCACCTGGCCAATACTATCTCTACAGTGAAGCATGGTGGTGGCAGCATCATGTTGTTTGGGATGTTTTTCAGCGGCAGGAACTGGGACACTTGTCAGGATCAAGAGAAAGATGAATGTAGCAATGTACAGAGACATCCTTGATGTAAACCTGCTCCAGAGCGCTTTGGACCTCAGACTGGTGCAAAGGTTCATCTTCCAACAGGACAATGACCCTAAGCACACAGTCAAGATAAGAAAGGAGTGGCTGCAGCAGAACTCTATGAATGTCCTTGAGTGGCCAAGCCACTCAGAACAGACAGAACCTGGTTAAACATCTCTGGAGAGATCTGAAAATGGCTGTGCACCAACACACACCATTCAACCTGATGGAGCTTGAGAGGTCCTGCAAAGAAGAATGCTGTGCCAAGCTTGCAGCATCATCATTAGATTAAGTAGGCCATCCTAACTATAAACCACTGTGAATGGAGATACTCAACAGCGGCATCTGAACTCTGTAAATCAGAGACAGAGGCATGAGGTAAGAGAGCAGGGAGTGTATGTAATAAGCCTAACCCTCTAGCATCTGAAAGTGTTAATCCAAAGCTGCCTAAATTCTAAGAAGTTGCATGTTTACTTTGCACAGACTAAAGGGCAGGTTTATGTGCCTTCGGGCATTGTACAATAGGCTATGTGTGTGCAGGTTGCCTAGAGGAACTTTCAGTTCATACTTTCATTTTTTGATATTCACTGCGTTGTCTGCATCATGCAATTTGATTGATTTCAGGCAGCATCTTGGGTTTGCTTTGATGTATAGTAAAGCTGTAGTGTTGTAGAGATTGCAAGTATTACTTTGTCTCATCGTGACTTATAAGCGCCGTCTGGTGTGAGTAACATTAATCAATAAGACTTATAGTCACTCCACTACAATATCCAGATTTTCAAATCATGGTAGCACAGCGTAGGCAGCTGCCTGGTGCACCAGTCAGCAAAAAGGGGCCCACAGTTTTTCTTTTGTTTCAGTGTAGTGACAAAACGAAATTCAATGTTTCACACTTTGCCATTTGCTGTATAACAGATGAGTCAAGAATCCGGCTTGTCAACACCAACTGTAACTGACAGTTACAGTGAAATAAGACAAATGACCTTTTTAAGGAGCACCACAGTGTGTGGTTGGAGGTTTCTTCACAAACAAAGGAGAAGGTGGAACATTTTTAATGTAGTGAAGCCCGCTATTAATGTAAATATACAGAAACACTTAAAGTGCATCAAATGCACAATGAAAAGAGCAGTTCATGGAATAACCAGGGACGTGTGGGCATGTGGAAACAGTTTCCATATTAGTGCAGTTACTGCAGGAGTTTCTCTAATGTTCCCAATATAATACAAATAAATAGTACTTAAAGTTTCTGAAGTAAAGTAATTTTGTCTAATGGCTTTAGACCACAAAGTTGAGAGACACAATAACATTGATTTTGTTGAAAAGGTTATGGTGTCTTGTATTCAACTGAAAGTTGTATTTATATTCAGTGTTGCCCTTAAACACATTTTTTATATTCCCAAAGACTAACATATGCTGAATGCATTTGCTCCCTCATAAGATATTTGCAAATCTAATTTTTTAAAGTATTTTAATCCAGTATTGTTTACATTCAGGTTAACTTCTTCTTCTTCTTCCCTGCCTTTGCTGACAGATTGCTGTGAATGAAAACATTGATTGGAATATGTATCACGTCACAGCTGCATGTGCATCTTTGTGAGTCGGCACGAGACAAGCAAAACACAAACCTATTTGCCCCAAGCTTGTCAAAAACTTCACAGGGTCCATTTAAACAACCTGTTTCATGTGCACTAACTAAGTGGGTTTTAGTTTCATGTTCTCACACCTTATTTAACACTAAGCAATTAAAGTGACACACTAACCAAATAATTGCGATTGCAGTTGCCTAACACTTAATCGTACTCTGTATTACCTGACTGATACTTGTTTTTTGAGGCAAGTTTACAAAATTTGATAAGGATATATTGACTGAAGGCCATTTTTCATAAACATAATATAAACATTTAAGATAAGGATCCCTTAAATCTGTTGGTATGTGTCAGTTTGGAAGGCACACACTAATTTGTCATTTAGGTATAAGAGGGAGTTTGCAAGTTCTACGTGGGTTCACTCCAGGTGCTTCATCTTCCTCCCACCGTCCCCAGACTAGGTTAATTGGTGATTCTAAATTAACCTTAGGGGTGAGTGTGAGTGGTTGTTTGATATGTGTGGCCCTGCGATGGACTGGCGAACTGTCCATGGTGTACCCCGCTTTTTGTCTGATGTCAGCTGGGATATCTCTATTAGGTAGTACTTACACACACTCAGCCAACATGGACTTATAAGGCACAAGAAATACTGTTGAAGCTTCTTACATTACAGTGCAAACAAATAACTTTGCCTGCTGTCCCAGGCTCTACAAATAAAATCAGCCACAGTAAATGCTCCTTCCTAAAACACAGATCAAGCTTCTTACAATCATTTATCCGCAATAATTAATCAGGAATTATGGACATTTAATTGCCATTGAGGTGGCGTGGTGGTGCAGTGGTTAGCACTGTTGCCTCACAGCAAGAAAGTCGTGGGTTCAAACTTCAGTTGCACCGGCCTTTCTGTGCAGAGCTTGCATGTTCTCTCCAGGTGCTCCGGCTTCCTCCCACTGTCCAAAGACATGCTGGTTAGGTTAACTGGTGTCTCTAAATTGCCCTTAGGTTTGAGTGTGAGTGGTTGTCTGTCTATGTGTGGCCCCGCGATGGACTGGCAACCTTTCCAGGGTGTACCCCGGCTTTTGATCAATGTCAGCTGGGATTGGCTCCAGCCCCCCGCGACCCTGTACACAGGATAAGCGGTTGACGATGGATGGATGGATGGATAATTGCCATTGGACATTCTGCCAAGTAAGTATTAAAAAAGTGGCCCTTAATCATAGGTTTCTCTTCAGGGAGACCAGTAAACCTGTCAGTTTCTATAGCCAATGGTAATGTAGGTCAGTGTAACTTTCCACACAGAGAACTTCTGACTGAATTCTGCTTCACCTAAGGCTCTATTTAGGTTTGTACCAAACGTTAAAAGGCCATTTTTCTTTACACAACAGGAAATATTTGCACAGAGCATCATGAGTATTGCACTGTGTAATCAAAGCCGATGTTTAGCATCTAATTGCTGCCTGAAATGTGCTAGTTGTGTTTGATCCTGTTTTATCATTAATCTCCACTTCCAGCACCATTCAGCGTTAAGCATTTTCTGTAGATATTTTTTATCCTCTGCAAGTAAAATTATTTCATAAGTTGTGTAGTAACAATCAAATACTTAACCCCCAGCTTATCTATAATATTTCAACTGCTTGTGAATTATGCACTGCACTACAACAAAACAGACAGATAAAACACAAGGCTGAATGCAACTAAGCAGTTGTGTTTCCAGTGCGCTCTTTACTCAGTCGTATCTCTGAGGGAGGGCTGACCTTTCTATTCTGATGTAGAAACTCGGGAAATAGAAAATCAGTGGTTTCCTTTTCTGGAAGACAGACTGTTTTCACTTACAGCGTACCCTAAACATGCCAATAATAGAATGCAGAGTTGGTTTATTTGGTGAGGGCTGCACTGTCTGCCATGAGGAAGTGATTGCAGTCCAGTGGCCGATTTTACAAAGATATTTTAGCCTGGTCTGTTGTGTTAGGTCAGTCTTAATTTTGCTCCCAGGTTACTTGTTTTTAAAAATAAAAATGACACTGCCTAGTACTTTTGATGTTCTTACATTGGTGCAACAAGATGCAGGGCAGAAGTAGGATGAAGTTCATGCACATAGCCCTTTTCTTTTAAAAAGCAAATCTTTTTCCTGCTGTCAATATTGCTCATACATGCAGCATTACTCTGCATCAGTTCCAGGATTAAGTGTATAAAAGCTTTATCAGATTTCACACACTTGATACATTGCTCTCCACAGTTTCCTGTTTGCGTAGTGGTGCAGTTTCCCCTTGTAGGCATAATAAATATGCGTATAAATAAATATGTCCTCTCCGTATTTGTCATGACCTTTGATCCGGGTTATGACAAGTAGCATTTTCCCTCTTTCTTTCTCTCTTTTCTTTTCAGCTACTGTCAGGTCACTGCGGCCTGTGTGTTTCAGTCAAGTATAAAATCAAAACTTAAAATGAAAAGAAAGTAAAAATCTAGATCATATATCTTGTCATGTTAGTTGTGATCTGCTTTGTCATCAAGAATGAATATGATAAAATAAACAACATTTTATTAATTCAAGTGCACCTTTAAGCCATTTTTTTTTAAAATCTCTAATTTAGTTTTGATGCAAATATTATTGCCACTCCATTAGTTGTGTGTCACCACAGCCAATCAGAAACGGATATGAAAAATGCTGATCATGACTAAAGATGAAAACTGTTGCAAAATTTTAAATGGTAATCTGAGGCCTCACAGTTTTCATATGGAGCTTGTTTTGTTTCTACAGAACTTTGGGCGGGCACTGCGAAATCTGACTAAACTAGTAAATGTCATTGCAGAGGGTGGAAGGAGGTCATGGATCCACTTACACTTGAAAATGCTGACTGAGGTTCATTTTCCAAAATCATGCGTGAAAACTTTCTGTAGTTCATGAAATATTTTACTGTAAAACATTAATGCTGATTGAAACTGTAGTTGTATAAACTTAAACCTAATTCTAACTTTAATTTAAATCTGAACCAAAGCGACTATTTGATTTTATTGCAGAATGTTTTTTAAAACGTATTGGTGGTACTAGACCTAAACTGTGACCTTAAATGACCCCTGACTAGTTGTGACCGTAACAAGTTGACAGATTATTTTCCTACAGGAACCCAGTACATTTTCAAATAAAACACTGTTACAAGATTAAAATGACATTCTATGAAATCTAAGTGGTCCACAGTGTAGGAATAAATTAATAGAAATAATAGCTTTATTTGTATTTTCAATGCAGGAAGAAAGCATGATTATGTCAGACTTGGTAAGGTTTAATTGGTGAAACTTGTGGCATCCAATGTTTTATTTCAGTAAGGCACTTGTGAAGGCTTGATTTGAATATAGAGTCATATGTCATCGGCGTAACAGTGAAACTGGACATTACATTTGCAGATGATGGCACCAACAGACGAAATATACCACAGAATTTAACCCTGGGGGGTACCATAGAGCATGTTGTCATAGAGCATCTAGGCCAAATATCGGATACATTTCATACCCTCACATGTCCCCTCGCACAGCTTCTTTTGGCTGTGTCCCGTAGGGGGTAGCCACAGTGGATCGTCAGTTTCCATCTGGGTGGGAACCTGGGTGATCTCATGATTCTCATATTAGTTGCACCTCCCCCTCTCTGTCCCCATATTTCTTATTGGCCTGTTCAATTATTAAATACTTACTTGACCCCAACCTGATCCCAGAGGAGTTCAGTGTACATGACTCGTCTTATCGAAATTTAATCTGAGAATATACATCTAATTTGCATAAACGGGAACTAGAGTCTAATTTGGGGGTTAATTAGTTAGTTAATTACTTACCAGAAAAGGATGTGGTTGTCAGGGACCTCCAAGGTAAATACAGAAGTAGAGCTCTGCTTGAGTTTAGTTCTTGGTATTCTCCAGTGTCCTCCTAAATGTTTTCTGTTCCTGATTCTGGCTGGGTTGAACCCAAAGTGTTGAAATTATAGTTAGTCAAAATGTCCTTAAATCTGCTTTGGAGTTGCCTACAATATTGCAGGATTAGAGTCTCTCCTGTGCTGATGCTCCATCTAGAAAAAAAATAATATCAGTTTTGTTTTCTCTTAAACATGATACTTTAGAAATAGTGCTTCTCACACAGTAACGTGTTTATGTAACTTTTAACTGAAGGTAACTGCAGCAGTTCAGTTCAGCGACGCTCCAGACAAATGTGCTCTTTCTGCATCTGCAAGCAATTCTCCTGTACCGTGGTATCACTGAACCCATCCTCCTGTACTGTGCTACCTGCTTCTCCCTCGCCAATAGAAACAAGCTCCTTAAAACCATTAACACTTCCTCACTTCCCAGCATGCCAGCCATCATTGACACCACCACCCTCTCAAACCATGATTCACTCAGGACGCAGATACAGACAGCCTTTCTACAAAAAAGCACACCTTGGGAAATATTTTGTACCCTGTGCTGTAAGAGCATTAAATTCACAGACAAATCCATTATATTTAGTTGCAGCTGCCACTCCTGTGTAATATGTGTTCATATGTGTACAATAAGTGTATATGTATTGCATAATGTATGCATGTATTATCCGTGCTGAAGGTTGCTCTCGGTGAAAACAAATTTCCTCCACTGAGGGCAATAAAGAATGAATCTGAATCTGAACTTATCAGACTCAACCACAACAAGCTAAATATTTGGATGATTATGTCACATTTTTGAGATATAAAAATTAACACGTTTTAATTGTGAATATATTGTTTACGTCAATGTCCAATGTTATTTCTAAAAGTTAAAACATTCTAAAAGTTAAAACATATCAAAAGTGATGTATAATAATAAAGACATATGTGAAAAGCAATTATTAATCAATGCCAGAAAGTCAGTGTGTGCAGACAAAACAATGAGTAGATCAGTGTAGATCAGAATAAGTCTGTAATAACAGACCTTCAGAGGGGAACCCAAAATTAGCTCACTCAGCAGAACCCCCCCCCCCCCCCCCCCCCCAACACCACCAAAAAAATATGATGTGTTAAGACAGGAAAAGTATCAGTGCTTCCTACACACACTTCTTTATTTGCCGCTATATAAACCCGGGTTCGACTGCATTCACTCTCAAATACTCACATCCTCATTGGTGCTGAAAGATCAAAACAACCACCAAGATGACGACTAAACCCCTTCTCCTGGCTGCTTTGGCTCTCTGCTGCTGCATCGCCACTCTGCATGGTAACAAATTTTATTTTATATTACTCACATAATTAGATTACAATGAAGTCTTGTTTTTTTCTCAACTCATTAATACAGTGCGTTGTATGTCTTCTTCTCAGTTTAGTATTTTTGTAATTTGTGCAACTAAAGTGAACGAAACAATAAGTTATCATCTGCATACAATGACATTTTGCTCATTTCAAACCAGACATTAAGTGCCCAAATATTTTTAGGGACCTTATAATAACTATTTTATATTGCTTCAACACCAGATTTTTTCAATATATTCATTTAGATATCTTACTGGATCCAGGCAATTTGACAAAAACTAATTTTATTTTTCGGTAACAATTGTCTCATATTTTTCATTATATTATATTATATATATATATATATATTTTAATGTTAAATAATTTTATCTTGTTTCATTTGACCTGTTTTATACTTACTATACTCATTATCCTGTCATGAAACACATCAAACTGCAGTACTTTAATAATAATTTAATGTATATTAATAATAAAGTATACAGCTTTATTAAACTTTTAGTTTTATAGTTGAAAGTTAATACTGGTAGTTACATTCTGCTGTGTGACAAACATTTTAAAATCTTAACCCAAGGTTCACATACTTGCTATTTCTGGAGCTTTAATCCACATGGTCTTTCTCAGTTGGTGAAGTTCGCTGTAAGACCACCCATTATCACATGAGCGAAGTTCCATACCCAGCTCATGCAAGCTGTTTCCTTGACATCTAAGCAAACATTTCCATTCAGGAAAACTGTGAGATGCAGTTGAAAGCTCCAGAAAAAGCTACTCACTAGACCTTGAGTTAAGTGAGTTAAGTCAAACCTCATTCTAATTTTCAGGGTTTCTCACGCGTAAAATGTATGTTCATTCTGAGGATTAACAAAGTCAGACTATTATTGAACACCACAGACTGAGATCATAATTAAACATTTTATTTAAAATGTTCCCAGCTTCTCCCAGGCAGTGGTGTCGCTGCATACGGACGACCTCTTCTCCCATTAACAGGCGTGTCATCCAGAAAATTGAAGTGATTCCTATTTCAGGACAATGTCGCCAGACTGAAATCATGTCAGTAGTCTAACTAACACAATGCAAAAATATTCCTCGAGTAACTTTTCAAATCGTAACTTCTATCATTCACCTGTGACACAAGTTTACTCAATCATTAAATCCAGGGTGAGAATGTCTCCACTCTTATACATACAATATGTAATCCCTCTCTTTCTCCACAGAGTCACCAAGAAAAATGGCTCTAAAGTTTGTGTCAAACCAAATGAGAAGTGGATCAACGTCCTGCTCACCGAATTGCAAACGTAAGTACTTGCTTTTTCTATGAGTTATTGTATTCTTATACTTCATATGAACCTTTTATAGAATCAAAACTATTTCACTTGTAACAATATCTTGTGTAGATTGGGAAAAATAGTGCAGAAATGATCTACAGAGCAATTAATTAGTCAGTTGAGTAAAAGTTTGTCATTTAATGTCTTTGCATTTAGGCTGTAGGTCAGACAAAACCATTTTATAAAAGTCAAGATTGGCTTTTTGAAATTGAAATTGTTTCCTAAGTTTCTGACATTTTAAACAGTTACATTAAAAAATAAACGACAGAATTATTGATAATGAAAATAACCATGCAGACCTAAACAAAAGCTAATTTTAAGCTTTCCATCATCAACAGAGAAATGGACAAAAGTTTTGTAGTTTGGAGGCACTATTATATTTTGTCTCAGACTCTTTGTATTACCTAGTCTCATTTGTCGTGGGAAAATCTCTGAAAAAAGGAATAATTTTCTCTGCCTTGCCATGACAATGTGTATTTACTGGTATTTTATTGTGTCTGAAGGTTGGGCTGTATCAAAGGAAGGGCTTCCTCTTGTGTTGGTCGTCAGTTATTGCGATAATGGTAGTAAAACCTAGAATCGTATTATATTCTATATTTCCCACTTGGTTATTATGTCATCCCTGATCACCATACAGCACTTATCTAATGATTATTTTATTGATTTCTGAATTAGTGTTATTCATTTCAGTCTCTAATGGATTTTCTTGTTTTTTATTATAGCAGGAATTTGATCTCCAGCTCAACCACCACGTCACCCACTGCTTCCACAATCAACTTCTGATCACATTTAGTAACATTTGACATAGCAATGGCTTCATTTAAGTTTAGCAAGCTGTGAATTAACTGTAGGAGTCCAGTTTTATAAACAATCTTTGTAATTCAAATGTTATACTATTTAACACCTTGTGTAACACCACAGTTTTCTTGAATCTTTGTGGTGCTATCATTTTGGAAAAAATGCTAATAATTACACAATAGTTGTCCTAGTACAATTATTACAACAATTAAACTATACTGTGTTAGATGTATGATGTGTTATTGGAGAATTCATTAAGCAAGCAAAATAAACAAAACATTATTGCTGTACAGAACCTTTTAAATGTGTTTATGTTGACATTTCATTGTCAGAAACCACAAATATGTACTGTGAAGTAAAATCTGTGATTGTTTTAAGTTACTAATCACACAATAAGTAAATGTTTTCCTGTAAATGTGACTAAATAATGTAAATGAAATCCTGCTGTCCACATTGTATTTTGATTAAATTTTGGATGGTATGGAAACCCAGACGTGCTTGTGTTGTATCCTTGACTTATAAGAATAAAAGCACAGACAAGACTCAAAAATTACATGTTTATTGCCTCAGGAGATGTAGAGAGTCGGGGCTTTTTGTGGAGAGATGATACAAGTGCTGTTGAGCATGTTGGATTTCAACTAAGGTGCAACTTTTCACATATTAAATACAGCTGTAGCCTTTGTAGAAGTCCTCCATTCATTGATATAAATATCACTACTTCAATACGGCAAGAAATTCTTTTTATACATACAAGTGTTGAGCCAAGTGATTGTTGAAGCCTACGTAGGGCCCTCAGGAACCACTGAGGCTGAAAAATCTCCTACATCCCAAATGTCAGCTGAGAAAAAACCCCATCCTGCTGCAAGTTGATGGAAATGTATTTCATTTAAAAGATCCAAAACACTGCACAAACACTGGCTCCTAGAATTTCCAACATGCTGCTCAATAGTCTTTAATTAGACCCCATCTTGTTTCAAATCCCACACCTCCAGTTTGCAAAGCAGGCTTTCTGTTAAAAATGTTGAGTCTCTTATCTTCTCAAACATTAGAAAAAGCTCCCTCCAGAGCCAAAGATTATTAAATTATACCGCTGATTATACACACTGAGTAGTACCCCCCCACACACACGATGAGTGTAAACTGAATTTCATATGTAAAATCAGGGTTAGAGAAAGGTGCAACATAAATATTAATAAGTAATGAGGTAATTTAGTGTTTTTCAATGATTTTAAAAGTTTTTATTTTAATCTATTAATTCTTTTCTACAGTTTTATTTGTGAGGAAAATTCCAATTGGAGAACACAAAGTGATTTTACACCTACAACGTTCAGCTGTAACTCAGTTTTTATAACACAAGTCAACAGGACCTCTACAAAGGATAGATCTGGATTTTCCTTTTTTGTCAGAGGAAAACAACAAAGTCAGCACTGCCACCTAAATTAGACAAGATGCATGCTTTGACTAATTTTAGCAGCTCTCCACCAGAACGTTTTCCTGCCAACAAAACCCTCACTGGCTGCTTCCTCCTGTCTGCGGTGGATGCTGGTTGGATTGAAAACAAATGTGGTGAAAAGCGGCAAGTCTGTAATCTGGTAACAGAAACTTAACATTGGCGGTACATATAACAGCTTTAAGTGCAGTTGTTTAAAATCCTCTTAGGAAAAAATGTAGCACCTTTGTTGGTGACTGCTGGTGGCTGAGGATCCTCACCGAGTTTCACTTAATTTACTAAACATGAATAAAACTAAACTGCTTAAACGTTCAAATACTTTAGATATGTATCTTTCCATCCAGGAACAACAGCTTTGCATTCCTTGTTCTCATAAGACAACAGATGCCAATTACAATTTTGAAGGAAGAACAGAAAACTGAAGATGTTTTTCAACTGTCAAACCGACTGACCACAGCAAATTAACCAGTGCATTAACCTGTGGTCAGTATAGTAAATTAACAAAGAAAATTTACTGAAAATATTCATGATACAACATGCAATCTTAAAGGTTATATCAGATTGTGCAAAATCTAGTTTTCATCAAACTTATATGGAGTTTGTTGTGTTTTTGAATTCCTTTTCCACATCATTATTTACAGGTTAATACACTGAAAAGAGTTAATTTTCCCGGTTTGGATGCAACAACCTGTGCTAGCTAGAACCTGTCAAATTCAACGTGTAAAGGCAGATTTCAGTCAACAAACCCTTTGTCCAAATGCTAAACGCTTTATCAGATAATCCTCATTTTCCCACAGCTGGGTGTCCTATTGGCCGCCAAAGATTATTAACCTTATGTAGTGACCACACTGCTGTAAAATCAGCTTAAATAAAAAAAACCTGAAAACAAACCGGGGCCAGATATTTAAAAACAAGACTTTGACATTCAGAAATCACATGCGATGACGGCCGTACAGCAACCTCTTTGCAGAGAAAATTAGCAAAAAACTCACCAGGGAAACCACAAACAAGTGAGCATTTTAAGATATCTGGTAGAAATGACTGATTTATCCTTGATGTTATGGATACAAAAAACAAAAAACAAAACAGTCTTGAGCATTGATTTCTCAGTTTCATCCCCAAAAGTTGGTTCATGAAGGACTGGAGGGATGAAAGGATGGATGGATGGCTGGATGATGGCGCTGGGTTAATCTCTGAGCGTCTTGGTCTCATGGGCAGTGCTGCTGTTGGAGAAATTGTACAAACTAGGCACGTTGTTTGTAGAAAAAGTATGTGAGGAGCGCTCTACAGAGACAAAATTAACAGGTTGAGTGCTTATAGGTGGTAGTGACTTGCTGGATATTATTGTGGAAAAAGTAAAAGAAGTGGCTGTGGATACTGGATGATGTATGTGAAGAGAGATATGAAAGGTATTTTTGTGAAAACTCAGAGGGAAACATCAAGTAGAAAGAGGAATAAACCAAAATAATTATGATTAAGCATCATGTCAGAACGTGAAACGCTTTGAGCGGACATGTAGATGTGCACTGGAGAAATAAAAGCCATCAAGACAAACTGCTTTTAAACCTAGAACATTTATCTTTTTTTTCTCAAAAACTTGTTAATACTGAATTGTACAAAGTACCAATTGAAAGACTGCGTGTTAGAGACAGAAAATGCCCATAGTTCAAAAACAAAGTTGGACAGAGATGTGGAGGTGGTACTGTATTCACATATGAGATCTTAGTGCACCGAAAGAAGAAAAAAGTACAAGTACAACTTAGATTTGTGAGAAAAAATACGCCCCTTTATCAGAGAAAGGTATATTCCCCTCACAGATGTGAAAGATGCCCCATCATCAAAGGCAATTTAATATCTGTACAGCTGTTGTACAAAATCAGAAAACCCAGTCAGGTGATTTTAGGAGTGAAGTATAGGCCTCAAAATGCTCATAAAGACAGACTTCATCAACTCCACCAAAACTGGAGGGGTATCCATTAGCGTTAGCGTCAAATCATGTGCAAATGAAGCAAAGCTGATGCTGCCCGTCCAGGCCGGTAAAACTGATCTGACTGCGGTTTAAAGCTGAGGTTACAGGTGCTCACAGCATTCATCCCAAAGTTATGGCTTTTCTTTTCAAATACTGAACAGAACAAATGCTTGGACTAATTTAACTAATTGAATCTCAAAAAGTCAGAGTTTACTAGACACTACAATGGGAAATGGGTCGGATATGTTGAACACTGAGTGCATGGGCAGGCAGCCATTTTTGAGTCCTCCTGCATAGAAAGGGCTGGGTATCAAACCTCAATATCAACGTGTCTGTTACACTAAGTATCGAAAAATGTCAAGCACTGAAAGTTGGCATCAAATGTCTAATTACAATTGTAATCTTTTAAAAGAATTCTACAGTCAGATTGAACTTGACTGAAATCTAAATTTTGCCAATTACACACACACGCACATGTATTTATTTTTTTTTGAGCCTCTCAAAAGCATTACAACAAAACCAAATTAAAACTCCAAAGTGTCTTTAAATAAAGTTTATCCGGACACTTTTTACACCTTGTGACGACTCAAAAATATGACAACTTTGAATTTCCCAAGTTATTCTTTTTAAGAATGGAGCAAAAGAGCAAAAGCTGTTTTATCAAAAATGCACAAAGACGAGGGACTTCTACAACAACAACATATATGTATGTCAGTACATACATTACCTGTGCTTATATAGGATTTTCAGAACAATAGCTTCCTGTTTGGTTTTGCTTGTACGATGTGACTCTGAGAGTTTGAGAGGTACTGCTGGATGCATAGCATAGCCCTGAGTTACAACTTACATAAAGGGCTATTAGTTCTATCCATCTGACACAAATATACAAAGTTTACACAGGAATCTGGCTTTAAGAGGCTCCGACAACCAATTTCATAGTGAGCCTTTGGGAAATACATTCGGCTCCTGGTCACAAATCATTAGCAGATTCTTCTCAGGAGGTTTTTTTCTCTGGCACCAGTAAATAAATATTATCTTCTTATTGACCGAGCATAAGTCATTCTGGGGAGATTCTTTGGCTAATCAGGTGATGGGAAACGGGACGATCAAGATTCTATTAAGACCGTAGGTGTTCAAAAGCACGACTTCAAAAGCTAAAAGTTTAAAGCACATTGTCAATGTCAGGATTGTGATGCAAATATATTTCATGTCTTAAAATATTTTTTCATTTAGCCTGAATTAATTGTCATAGTGCTGCAGAGAACTCACGAGTTGCATCTTTTAAACTACAGTGAGAATGAATCGTCTGAGAGGAACACCTCTGCAACTAAAATATTTAGCAGTGATCAAAGGAGGTACAAGACCAGTACTATGGAAAAAGAAATTCATAGGCGCGAATGCAGCAACTCAGTAACATCCGCGCAGCACCGTGAGGTGGCTTTCAGGTTGAGATTTGCAACTTGACAAGAAGGATAAGTCAGGTGACATCCTTTTCCACTATTTAGAAATAAGCCCAGTCAACATAATCCCAAATACTATGGAAATGTGATCCAGAAAAAACTTTGGTAGCACATGGGATACTATCCATTATTTTTCACTATAAATAAAGTGTCAATCTGAAAGCCCCCTAAAACAATCTGTAGTCAATATTATCAGTGCTGTTTTGTGACCCGGACCAGTGACATGAGATGATTCATGTTCTAGTTCCTTATGAAACACATCAAGTTAGTGTTAACAGTGACGTTACATTACTTTTAAAACGCCCTCTTAGTCCTTTTTAATCTTTAAAATTGCAGATAATTACTCACATGTATCTGAATTAAGTATTTTGATGTTTATTGTCTGATCAAAATGGAAAATATGGACCTGTGTTTATATAAATGACGAATGATGTAAACAAACCTTTCATATCCTCATAAAACTTTCCTAACTTAATTTCAGCTGTTTGTAGTGCTACTCCTTTTATTAAAATACCTGTCAAGTTAGTTTGGGAGTGATAGCGGTCCAATTGTATAGACTTTAACACAACATGCATATTGTGGTGCAGCATTAACATTATGTTGTGTTTTTACTCTAAAAATATTATTTCACAGCTGTGTGAAATGAGAAAATAAACACCAAATGAAATTTAGCTAATCTGCACACATTTGTGTAGGAGATTTATCTTTAAAAAGTTGATCGTATTAGTTAAGGTTTGTTGTTGTAGGAGCAGAATCTACAAGCGGTCATTATCATACTTAAGGCAAAAAAAAAAAACAACAATTGACATTGGGGGTTACCATAGCAACCTCACCCCAAGCCCAACATTTGGTATCAAGCCTTTTCAAGGGGAGAAAGAAAAAATTAAATAAAACATTTACAGTGTGCAAAAACACAAAAAGGAGCAACAAACGGGCGAATACTTCACTCCTTTTGGATAGGTGGGTCTTAGGGTTGGAGGGGTCAGATGGTGTCTGAGTTTGAACATGATCGGTAACCTGTACAGGGTCCTGTATAAAGCTGGAGGGGGGGGGGGGGGGGGGGGGGGGGTG
>NC_060170.1:7838554-7865977 GCF_021292245.1 Micropterus dolomieu
TAGAAATGAAACACACACCTGTTTTCTCCGTTGCTTGCATCAGCCACTATTCTGCTTTTAATGTGAGGACACCGGGTCGGATTCAGCCCTGTGCGCGCTCCCGAGCCTCTCTCTGACTACAGCGACAACACGGCAGCTAACGACATGCAGTTCACTAACACCACAAAACAACTGGCTCACAGCAAAACACAGGCTCCACGTAAGGATACAAAACAACAATAAAAGTTTATGTGCTGAAGCCCATCAGACCAAACAGGTTCAGATGATGTCGAGTAAGAACAAAGTGAGTATTAGTAAAGCTGGAGAAACATAGAGGTCACGTTAGCTCGCCGGCTAACGCCAAGCAGTTGCTATTGTTATCCGAAGCAAAGTTATATCGCTTTCCGCATTACTTCACCAGCTAACGTGACCCATGTTACTATCCTGTGTGCCACTGTTGATTTAGCCTGCAAGAAAGGATGTAATGGTAAAAAGCAAATGTGGAGCGATTTGTTTACTAACGTTAGCCTATCCTGATGCAGCCAGCTAACGCTACAGTAGCAGGATTTCTGTATGAAAGTGGTAGTGATTCGGATTATGCTCACTCATGAGTTCAAGTGAGCACGCGTACGAGCTCACGCCTGGTAGCAATCTTAAAACCGCATCGCTAGGGGCCGCTGAAAACTCCATAATGCCCCTTTAAAAGTGCAGTTATGGCTCTCACCATTCATTTAGGTAGGGGCCTGATCTTGTTAGTCCGAAATAACTGCCCGGAGGCGTTACCAAGATGTATTACTGTAATATTGTTACTTTTTCCAGTAACTAGTAGTGTAAGGGAGTAATGTAACTAGTAACTTTAATCACCCAGTCATAAGTAAAATATTATAATTCATTTTTTAAGTAGGAATAAGTAACTAGTAACAATTTCTGAATAACTTGCCAATAACACTGCTGCCGAGTGGCGGGACTTGCCTATGTAAGGACTTTGCCCAGCAGTTTGTTGTGGTTAGCTGTTTTCCTTTTTTACGTAACCATGCTAGTAACAAATGTTTCCAAAAAAACACTATTGTAGGTATGCTTGAAAAGTGGCTCTGAAACAAGTTTTGCTATAGTATTTTTATTTCAGGTTAGGTCATGGCCGTTGTAAAATATTTACATGGAAAGCACTGATGCCTGTTTGACAGCTTATTACACTTACACTTATCATGACATTTGTTGATGTGCTTGTTCTCAGTTTGAGCATTGACAATGAATTTCAGTTGTATTAGCTGGATGCCATTTTTTAGTGAGCGCCTGGCACTGGTGAAAAAAATAAAATTAAAATTTGAAATCCATTCTTGTTCTAATTGTAAACACATTTTAAGGACAGGCTGCTTGGTGTATTTCCCTGTTTGATCTATTGTGTTTAACCATTTGATTGTTATTCTCATTGGCTGTCATTTGCTACCGATTGTTCATTTGATTAACTGAAAAGAGCCCTTGATTATTTTTTTTTTTAAAGTGCTTTAATGTTGCTAAAATGATAAAAAGGCTAAATTGGCTCTGGGGCTGTACGGCGTTTTTCCATGATGAGCTTTAACAAAAACACTCTCCATTCTGCATCCCAACTGTTTTACAAATGGAGAGTGGTTTTTGTAATTGCTGAGTGGAAAATGTGACAGTCCCTCCTCGCAGGGCTGAAACCTCTCAATTATTGCTCCTGTATGTAAATGATTGTTGTCATGGCAATAACAGCTTAATCTCAGAAACCAGGGACTAAATTGCTTTTTTCATTTGGACTCTTGCGGGCTCCTGTCAGCAGTGACTGAATGCTGTTTTATTATATAATTCTATGGAATAAAATGCTTCCTCATTATCAGTCTTTGAATGAAACTGTTACCGAAAGATGATGTGATTCAATTAAAAGCACAAAATATAATAAACACATAGAAAACACATTTTAGGTTCTAAAAAATATAACCAAGGGTCTGAGGGGCCTCAATCAGCTTTACTTGACAAAGTTAAATGTTAGGAAATCATCTCGGTTAGATCACTCAATTGTTCAAAATCGCTTTTTAAATCGAGGCATGAGAACATTAAATAACCTTGAAATACCAAAGAAAATGCAAAAAATTTCAGTTGGACGTTCCAGCAGCTTCAGTGGCATTCAGGGACACATTGATGTAAGAAAGCAATTACAAACATCATAGGAAATGTGAGATATCATCTCTTAAAATCACAGAAGGGGACAAGAAAGTCTAGTCTCAACGTGCTTTGCAGTCGGTTCCATTAATAAGGTGATTAACACCCAAAACAGTCTTTCCAAGGTCAGAATTTATTCATTGAGTATTTAACACCAACCGGTCCTGTGATGTAGTGTCATACTTAATGCTTTAAAAGGCCAGCACATATGCAAAGTTCAGAGTCCAGCTTCAAAAATAGTCTTACTGGAGCAGGTAATATAAGGCAATGCATTTTCATCATTGCAGCAGGCAGATTTTTTGATATAAGTAACAATATGTGAGTGGGGAAAAGCATCTCCAGTGTTAAGATGCGAGGCGATCTAGTAAACAGCATCAAAAGACTTCAAAGCAGAAGGTATGGCATGTGAATACAAAATGTTTCGATATCAAATTCAGAGATAACTGTGGATTGTAAAGGTTTTTTATGTTATCAAAAGAAGCAGCCTCTGTACAGGAAAAAAAATCAATTTTTATCCTTGACATCTGGGTAAAGTGGTCCACATGAGCCTTGAATGATAATCTGTTATCTTCCAAGGTTTTTGTCTGGTGGTACAAGAGTGCAATTTGGGTGACGATGTGAACAAGTTATTCTTGGGTTAAAACCTTTCAAGAACAAATGCATCAACAAGAAAAACAGGCTTAGTTTCAGCTTGATGGCTTGAAGTGTCTTTCATTGAGCTTTCATGAGCTCCATACAAAATGGCACAATACAATGTGATGTAAAATCAAACGATGTAAAACAAAACGATACGAAATGATACGTGATACAATGTCCTACGATAAGATGCAATATGGTAAGATATACAGTACAACGTAAGACAATGTCATATAAGAGAAGCTGTGATACGATGAAATTTGATGTGAGATAAATTGACATGAGGTGATACAATACAATGTGAAACAATATGTGACATGAAATGTGTATTGATAATGCAGTGTTGGGCAAGTTACTTCCAAAATGTAATACATTATAGATTACTAGTTACTGTCATTTGAGAGTACTTAGTTATATTACAGTGTTACTGTCTCTGAATTGTAATGCTTTACACTACTTTTGTGTTACTTCAAGTTACTTTCACTGTTATTTAATAGGCGCATTATTCTGATAGTGAGATGTGGTGCACAGGTGGGTTCTAGTGATGTGCAGAGATAAATCTGCGGATGGGGTGGGTCTTTGTCATAAAAATTAACCTTCTGATTAATAGCGGGGGAGGGAGGATGGGTGAAATAGGATGAATCGCCTCCCCATTAAAAAAGATGCTGTGCACATTTACGCATGAGGTACGGCAGCACAACGTCGTTGATTCTCCCGACACTCCAACAGGATCGGTCAAGATGAACTGTCAGCAGCTTCTCTAATCATGAAAATAATTTGTTAAAGCACAAACACATAGCCAATAAAAATCTGTTTACACATAATCCATCAGGGGAGCTACCGTCTTGTTAAGAGGAGCCGAGTTCCCCCTTAGTTTACACCCTCCCTATAATCTCGACCATCGGATTCCGCTTTTTTAGTATTGTGTTATATTACTGCCTTATAGCAAAAGTAATACATTACTGTAATTGGTTACTTTTGTAACTCGTTACTCCCAACACTGTTATACAATTGGCTGCTTCTTTTTTGTCAATTTGTCGCCATCCAGTAGAACTAACATTGGCCAATATTGTGGTAATGGCTATTGTTTGTCTTATGAGGCAACTTACTACGGCTAGATGTAAACATGAAGAGCTTGAATAAAGTATAGGCTGTATCACAATGTGTCACAATAACACAAATATAATACCCAATTTAATACTGTAATCATCTAACATAGTGGTTGAAAGGAATCTGTGTGTGTCTGTATTTTGATTATATCAGCAGGAACAGTACATACAATTGACTTCAAATATGGTGGGTGTGTTGCTGCGGACACAAGGGAGTGCAGTGTTGCGTGTGGTGGAATTTGAAAAAGCAACACGTTCAGAACGAATAAATATACTAGAGAACAGCGCTGAGCGGAGCTCTGCAGCAGTGACGGCTGGGAATGCTCGCAGGGACACAGCCGAGCTGCTTGCGTGGGCAGGTCTTATGCTGCTCCAGTGTGGTAGTGGTGTTGAAACAGAGTTATCATCATCACGCAGGTTTCATACATGCTAGAAACGAATGAATTTTATGTAGTATGTGTTGTTTTGGTGTTATTAATTCTGTAGGTTAGGGGTTGGAAAATAAGCTTGGGTGTCCAGTTACCTCAATCAGTTGTGCAGAGGGTTGTGTCTTCGGTCCCCCCTTGTGCAAACTTATTTTTGCGCGTCTGGCGATTGGTCCACATCTATCAACCTATGGACACTTTTTCATTTCATTTTCCCAGCAAAGTAAAAGCTCTTAATTCAACTTGAAATAAAGCATTGCTGCAAAAAACTTTCTTGCGCTTTTGTAGGCACAATCACTTAAGAGGAACTGATTATTTGAGTAACTGTTGCTCTCATGATCTATTTCAGCACCAGCTGCTCAAAGTATTTATTTATTTATGTATTTAATTTGGCCTGCGGGCCGCTTCTTGCCGACCACTGCTGTAGGTGAAACCAATGTGAGACGAACAATTGGCCCCTGTGAACGGGCACTGTACTAGTTGTATTAATACAACAGAACACAACGCAACACAAAAATCGATCCGATCTGTCTCATCTCTGAAGCATTTCCATGCTGTCACTAATTAATTATTGAGAGGAATTCTCTGTTAAATCCATTGTTTTTCTCTTCTTCTGTCCAGGTTTTGTGAGTCTCCTTCCAGTGACCCTGAGTTGCCAGGTGGGCGTGGCAGGGGGAAACGAATGCGAATGGCCATGGCCGAGCGGCCTTGCATTGAGCCTGCCCCTGCTGCAAAAGTCAGGGGTCTATCTCAGCACAGGAGTCGTGGAGGTGGTGTGGCTGGAACCACTGCACCCATACACAGCAAGGGACGGAGAGGAAGCCTGAACCTCATCAATAGCAACTGTCGAACACCTCCTTCCTTCTTTACTGTGGAGGAGGTGAAACCTCCCAACAGCACCTCCTCTCTCTCCTCCGGGAAACGAAAGAACAAACCGCCAGCTGACCTAGACCTCAGCCTGGTCTCTTCTGATGACATTAAAAATGGAAATGGGAAGAGGATCCGAGCCAAATCCCGTAGTGCCCCATCCACCCCGCAGGGCAAATCCGACCCCTCGTTCATGGACCCTGGAGGCGGTTGTACCTCCTCACCACCGCCCCCGCCCATCCTCATCGACTGTCCACACCCCAACTGCACTAAACGCTACAAGCACATCAATGGCCTGCGCTACCACCAGACACATGCACACTTGGAGGCTGAGGAGCAGAGGAAACCTGAGCTGGAGCCCATGAAGGATGGGGAGAGTGAAGAACGACTATCAGACTGTGAGGATACCATTAGCAACATGACATATGACCTCTCAGAAACAAACAGCACTAATTCCAACCACTCTAAGAAACCTGCTCCTCTTTATAAGGTAACTACAGTGGGGTCTCCTAAGAACAGACGGCTACTCCTCAGTACTGACCATAGCCCCACAGCCAACTCCAAGACAAGAAGAACCTCCCTGCTGAAAGATGGGCTGATTGATGACCTGAGCAATCTGCCCATCATCTCCAACATGACTGTGGTTCTGGAGAACTGCATGGTACCAGACAGGAACTCCACAGTAGAGATGCCCAAGCTGGAAGCTGAAGGTTTGATCGACAAAAAGGGAGGTGCACTAGACAAAGGCAAGAAGGCTAACGGGAAGGTAGAGAAGCTGTCCAAGTCACGGACCAACCGGCCAATCGCTCCGGCCCCTGCTCCTCCAAAGTTGATTGCTATACCCAACACAGCGTATCCGCCTGGCACAGCAGATACCCTCACCTCACAGCAGCCCTCACCCATGGCAGCCATAGGCCTCACCAGTAAAAACCTTCCCCTCAAACCCATCAAACCAAAGCTGAGCATTGTTGTGGAACCAAGCCTTGTCAAAGCCACACTGGTTACCTGCAACAAAGAGACCAGGAAGAAAGAGAAACGGAGGCTAAAGGACAAACATAACAAAGATGTGCCAACCAGAACGCCTAATGGGGACAGCAGCGTAATCAAAATAGAAGATGGTGGTTCTAAAATGGGTGTCAAGGAAATTTCTGGAAGCCTTCTGAAGGAGCACCTCAGTAAGCAGGATGTTATAAATGGGCTCACTGAAAGCCAGGAGAGCAGGATGGCCAGTATCCGAGCTGAGGCTGACAAGGTCTACACTTTCACCGACAATGCCCCGAGTCCCTCCATTGGTGGTTCATCGCGGCTTGACTCCAGTGGTAGTTGCCTGGCAACAGCAGACAGCAAGAACAACAGCCCCGCCTACTCTGACATCTCAGATGCCGGGGACGATGGGGGGTCTTCTGAATGTCGCTCGGATGGAAACCGATCCAAGTGTGGCTCCTCTGCCTCTTCAGATGTGAGCTCCAGCAGTAACCATTGTAACTCTGGTAAAACCCCGCCCACAGCATCAGCCCCATCATCAAAAGACCCCCAGTCCCCTTACTACCATAGCTACGAGCCCTACTATCTGCCAGGGTACATGCAGTCAGACAGGCAAAACAGCAGCAGCGCTGCTTTCCACAAAAGCTCTGCTCTTGATGTAAAAGTGAAAGACAGAAAGGAAGAAATGAAAGAAGACGATAAATGCACCTCACATGAGTTCTTAGACTCAAAGAAAGGCGACGGGCCACCTCAGTCTCAGCTCCAGCTGGCAATGAGTCAGACCCAGACCGCCTTGGCCCAGTCGCTGTACTACGGACAGTACTCCAGAGGACTGTACATGGACCAGAAACTGTTATTGGCCTCCAAATGCTGTGACCAGACACACAGTGGCAAGCAGAGGGGTGAGAGGGGACAGGGGGTAAGAGACAGTGAGGACGATAAACATATGGTTGGGGCTTCAGCCAGTGGACCCATGCTAGGTAAAGGCCCAGATGGTGCTAAAGGTTGCTGTCCCAAACCCATCCTATCCTACGTGGAGATGAGTGAGAGGGGAGAAAGGGGACAGAGTCTGTGCGTTAAGGCTCTGCACAGTGGCATGGTGGACCAGGGCTCGATGAAAGACTGTGATGACATCAAGTCACCCTCCTCTTCCTCTTCTTCATCACTCCACAACCCAAACAGTCAGACAGATCTGGACTCAAATGTTTCCTATTCCAGTGTAAGTTTCTCCCTCTGTCTATAACCTGCCGCCGCCGTTGATGGTGTTGTTGTGTAATTTAATGACTGTTGAGTGTCACAAAGAGATTAATCACACACTGTGTACAGCCAAACCAATAGGTGCTAACAACACAGACCATGTGGCTTCTGTGGTGCTGTAGCTATACTTATACTACTTTTAGTCATTTTGGTTGAAATCAAAATTGTGTGGTTTGATTTGATGGATGCAAATGTTTTTAATGTCTAGAGTAAGAACTAATGGGGAATTGTGTAATTCCAATTTTAGGTGTAAATGTAAAACAAACACAAAGGAACAAAAGAAACATTTCTAATACATAAGTGTTGGTTTTTATGAGCTGCTTTTTCAGAAAGCTTGTACAGATTTTTTTACCCTGTCATCTCACGATGCATTTAACTGCTATCTCTAGCCATGCTGGGTCATTTAAATTGGTTGTATGAATTGAATGAAAGCTACGTTTGGGAGGGTAGGTTGTTTTTGACCATGTGTGAGACGTGTCTTGATTCGTGTTATTGAGAGGGACGCCACACTCCTCACATCACACCTGTGAGTGGCCTGCTGTTGAAACGTCGTCATCCTTCATCAACATCACACCCTGAGCCAGTGATAGATGGTCTGTCTATGGTTCTGTTCACTGAAGTACACAGTGTTTCCTCTATAGTCATTCAGCAGCGGTGGGCCACCGCAGCAGGAAATTCTCCACCCCTGCTAAAAAGACAAAACTAATAAATTAGCCTTTTTTTCCTTCCAAAAAAAGAGACAAAACGCTAAAGGGCTAACATTTAGACTTATAAGATAGGTATTAAGTTTTAGCTCTGCAACTGGCCATATAAACAAAAACTGGGACAGAGACGTGGACTGAAGTGAACCGACCCCAAAATGACTCCTACCCACCACTGTTAACAAAGAATTATAGGGGAAACACTGCAACTAGCACCAACACTTGTCCTCATCGATCTAGCCCTCAGACGGCCCAGCCTGGGCTCACTGCCTCGCTCACAGCAAATACTCAGAGCTGCATGGGGAGGAGGCCGAGGAGGGTGAAGGAGACAGGGGGAAAGAATGGGGAGTGACCGTGGAGCCTGCCAAGATGACCTCAGGAGGAGGAGGTGGAGGAGACAGAGGAGGAGGTGTGGGCGGAGATGCTAAAAAAGCCAGGGTCCACGGATCCCTCGATCTTCCGCCTGACATCGACACCGAGGATTCAGACAGGCTGGAGGGGCTGGATGATCAGGGCCAGGAGCCAATGGGAGGGCTGTCTGAGGAGTCCCAGAGTGCCCGGGCAGCAGTGTCTCCTCCCATGACCCCCCAGCAGCCCTACATCCAGTACCAGCACTCCTCCTACCCGCCCTACCTGGCAATGTGTGAGAGTGGCGGGGCCTCCTACAGAGGGGTGTCCCCAACCCTGGTCCACAATTACCCAGGTAAGATTCTGAGTAAAGGATTGTTTTGACATTTTGGGAAATACGAATATATTTGCTTTCTTGCAAAGATTTAGATGACTGACACCACTCTCGTCTGCGTGATCGTTATGAAATGACTGTCAGCAACTAGTTGAACACCAGGACTGGAAACGGATATAATGATATGATGTAATGCATGAACGTCCCCTGTTTTTTAATCTTTCATTTTTGTTGGGATTAAACAAAATACGAGAGATACTGGGTTAATTATCAGCTTTAAGGTGCTGGTAGGTGGAATTTGTTACCTCTGAACAGAGGAAAGCAAGCTTTAAAGCTTCACCAACCAATACCTTTGACATTGACAACAGATAAAATAGTTCACAGTGACGAACACACAGGGAACTAAAAAAGACAACATTTTCTGGATTTTTGGATGTGCTTGCTTATGTTTATTTTTTGTTTTGTTTATTTAATTTGCAGGCTTAAAAACTGTAGAGAAGTTAAATGTTATCCAATATTATGTCTTTGTAACATGAAATATTGTACTGGTGCTGCACTTTAAGTTCAAGGGATTGAAAATTTCATTTGAAGTGTAAGTATTGAAAGCATTTTAAGTTCCAGTTTCTAATGGGGCTTAATTTGTACAAAATTTCATCCAAACCGTATTATACCTTATACGTTATTTTTTAATTACATTGGAAATGTATGGACTTTAACTCCTTAAACCCCCTTGGTTAAGTCATAAACCCTATTTGAATGACCCTATAATGCATGAATTGATCGATTAGGTAACCGCAATTTGCGCATTATCGCCCTTATTGGAAGGTGAAGGGGCAGAAAGGGAACGGTTAGAGAGGGGAGTATGACATGCAACAAAGGTCACTGTCCAGAAGTGAACCGGTTATGTGTAGGCTTGGGCAGTATTAAGGTATTATGGTATACCAAGGTATTTAGAGATCCCGAAAGTGAGTGAGAGTTTAAATATCGTTAGAAGCACAGGTGCTCCTCTTTCTGGTGGATCGTTCATTTTCTGGGCGCTCAGTTCAGATTTGAAAAAAGATCCTCTCTGCTTTGTCTCCTAACTTTAGTGGCCCTCCACATTGCTTTTAATAAAATGAACAAGAATCTGTCTATTCTTGATTTGTCTACTTTACTCTTTTTAGAGTACGGCACGAACATTACTTCTCTGACTCACTTATTTCTCCAACTGTCGCTCATCTTGTCTCCACTGTGTCACACAGTGTTAGTTTTTTTCCCACCATATTCCTCCATAATCCTGCCCCCTACTCTACCTCTGATTGGCTAATCCAAACGCCACCCTAACTTTAACAAACCTAACCTACAGAGGCAATGAGTACTAGCCAATCAGAGGTAGAGTTAACAAAATAATGCTGTCACACAGGCTGTGTGTATCTTAAATAGCAAAGTGTATATTAATTATTTATTTTTGATCGCTACAGAAAGTAATGTGTGTGTTTTCTTCGTGTGTGTGTCCACCAGGATTCCACTACCCTTTGTACGGTAAGACGGCGGGCAGGGAGGAGTCGGAGGTGACTCCAACCAGCAGAGGAGGAGTGATGAGCAGCAAGCAGAGCAGCGACTCGTCCACGTCCTCAGCCATGGAGCTTCTGCAGCAGCAGAGCCATCAGTACCACGGAAAATCACCTGCTGTGAGACTCACTTTAATGCTCACTTAGGAGTAAAGAACATCACCTACACCAGCATGACACTCACATACTGTACCTGACACACAAAAGGTGCCCTATTATGCTTTTCTCTATTTTCTGTCATATCCGTAATGTTACAATGTTGGATGTTCATGTTGAACGTGGCCAAAGCTTCAAATGAGGTAAAAGGATTTAAAATAAATCCCTGTTAGCCAAAACCTCAGATTCCCCATTGTTCTGAGTGCTCCAGTTTCAAATATTTTTTTTTCTTCTACTCTCTGCTCTGTATGATGTCATATGGAGCTGTTTTTTCATATATGGTCATTTGCACAAAGCCCTATCCTCAAGGCAACCGCTACGCTCAGTCTATACCACTCAGCAAAGGACAACACGCTAGTCTTGAAGTTGTTCAATATGTCGCCAAGAAAGGGCTTTTTCAGTTGTGAACATTAAACTTGTAATGTTTTCCTAAAGGAGAAAGCGCCAAACAAGATTGTTTACATTGTATAAGATATTGGGAGTTTTTTCAACAGCCTGGTAAACACAATTTAGTGTCACCTTTAATACACAAAGAATGAAGACAAATCATCATTCATAACCAATTAAGGATGCAAAACCTTACTGCTGACCATTTTACAAGGCATACTGCAATGTTTAATTGTTAGTATTGTTCTTTCCAGGCAGTTTTTTTTTTTTTTTCCTATCAATTTAAATACAGTATGACATCAAACAATTGAGAATACTTGAGGGAAATCTGACATATAGTTCACTTTGGAGAACAGATGACAAAAAGTAAAAAAGAACATGAAACAAATTTAAATGACCCTTTAAGTTGTTCAGATTTTAAGCGACTCATTACTTGTGTAAACAGTGTGGATACACCAAACTACCACTTGATAATGATACGATGCTTCGGCTCCAGTTATATTACTGCCGTGGCTGCCAAGACATGGAGTTAGTGGTGGGGGCCAACATCATCTTGAGGAAACTTTCTCTGCTTTCAACCTGTAGAGCAAATTTGGGTTTATCACCGTTCACTTCAATCCAGTCCCATTTTTCTTTGTCAAGTTGACATTAGAAGAACTGCAGCTCAAGAAATGTCGGCCTTCTTCAGTGGTAGATGCCGTTTAGTTGTTAGTACAGGATTATGTAGCAATACAAATATACACTAAATTACTACACACTATTACTTCTTTCTTCGGTGTCCTCAAATAAGCGAAAATGTCCTCAACGGGACTTAAAGAGGTGTTTGTGAGTTTGCAGTCAGTACTACTGGGCTGAAGACTCAGATGTTTAGTTGACATGCACAACAGTTTGCGGGGTTAGAGAAAAGAAACGCTTAGTAAAAAACGTAAATCCACGTGTGTGTGTGTGTGTGTGTGTGTGTGTTCGTACAGCCCGGTGAGAAGGGTTCCCCCGAGGGTGAGAGGGAGACGGAGCGAGAGAGGAACCACGTGTCATTCGCCCGACACCTCCACACACACCATCACACACACCTGGGTATGAGCTACAACCTGATGTCAGGACAGTACGACATCTACCAAGGTACGACGACACATTGACCCCAAAACGTGTCGACAGAAACTGACTAATTTAAGGTTCGACAAGTACTAAAAAGCAGATTAATGCCCATGGTTTTGAAATGACATACTCTATCTGCTATCACATACAGCTTTAATGAACATGTGACTACATTCTTTTGGTCAGTTAGAGTAAGCTGTTGTTGATGCTGATGTTGTTGTTCGCTTACAAAAAAATATCATTTAAAAAAAAAAAAAATCCATTTTAAAATTACAAGGTGCTTAATATGGACAACCAGCATGTCATTCAGCTTGTCAGGAAGACCAGTGAAATACAAAATAAATGTTCTGACTATGGCCAGCTGAACAGAATCGAGCTCAAAAGGCAGAGTGAAGTTCTCTTATTTGTTGAAATGTGATGTTTCACTTATTTTCCTCTCTGTGTTCTTACTGCTCTGTGTTGAAGGGTTGAGCTCCAGATCGCTGGTCTCCAGTCAGCAGGTGTCAGGACACTCCTCTACTGGTAAGTTTGAAAAACCGAAACTGTATGCTGATAATACCAGAATGTGATAATCGGAGCTTAATGCCAACTTTGGCCATTCAAAATGATCTACTGGTTTACTTGTTTCCCTGCTGCCCCTTAAAGATATTTTAGGAGCCCAGTGAGTGTCTTCAAGCCAATTTTTAAATTTTATGATTAGATTTATTGAATTTGTTTATCCTTGCTTGCCCTTGCATGTTTGGATCTTGGTTTGTGTTGTTATCTTTAAATATTTCATGTGTTAAATACACAATAAAATGCCCTTAGTTATTGGATAAATTGGGCATAAATGCAGCTTTGTCATGTTACTTACTAAAATGTAAATTTCAATAGTGTCCACTTAATCATATCAAGGTGATTTTTTAGGTTGCACGTAAATGCAGCATGCTATGCTCGCCTAACATGTGCTAAAACCATGACGCTCGAACGCACACAGCCAAAGTGGCTAATGGTATCTTGATGGTAGCACTGTGGTTTATTTTTAATCTTTCATATTATTTGTCAGTTTCTGTGCTGCTTACCCTCTTCAGCTCAGGTGTGCTCTCAGTGTGGATCACAAGATCACATGCTCATATATTATCCACTAAGTTTGTATCTTATGAAGGGAACTGGCTACATTTTTCTTTCATAAAATGCAAATTGGGAGCAGAATAAGTCGGCGAATTGTCTCGTCTTCAGGCCGTCTGGCAGGTCAATAAATCAAATATCTAAACCTTCTCTCCTGAAAATAACATCGTTGAGGTTCGTGCCTTGTTGCCTAAATTATCATCCAGTAGATCATTACCCACTTTGCAGTGTTTTCCATATATTTTCATAGGCCATATATCACTGCCTTTGTTTGAATGTGTGAAATAATGCAGAAGGGAACCAGGCCGTTTAACAGCATAATGTGATGATTACCTTACTGGTGCAAAGACTGCAGTTATCTATAAATGGTAATTGCTGTGAAATGGAGGAGATTAACGGGAGTGATGCTGACAGTGGAAGCACACAACAGGCGAGAAATGAAGAATGCCAGGTGTTTTCTACAGAAGATGGAAGCAGCTGTGCTTTCTAATGTTTAGACCTAATGTCTGAAGTTCACAAATGAATTATCTTCTTATCTTGTGAACAAACCGTTTACTCACAATCACAACATTATCTCCAAATAACAAAGGTTGGTCCTAATAGTTGTGTGGGCCTGTTCATTTTGCATTTGAAGGTGTTGTCCTCTGGAAATGACACTTTATCTGAACGCTTAAAGGACATTCATGTTGGTATCACCAGTAAACAAAGTTTTGTGGAAAAAGTTGAATCCAAGGACTCTAGATATCGGGTAAAAGAGCACATACTTTACAGACCCAGCACAGAATATTTACATGAAGTTAGCCTTTCTTAACTTCATCATGTTGCCCCACTTGGCACCTTTTGAGTTTTTCAGTTATTTTCTTTGAGTTTCGAGTCACAATGAATGGCATTCTTTCATGTCTTGTGTGTGAGTTTAGCCTGAACTACAAATCATGTACCTTTTTACATCTGTATTTGCATTTGCCAAGTCATTCCAAAAGTTATTCATTCATTTTACAGGCAGATATTACAGACAGCCAAAGGTTTTAGATTTTAGATCACTATTTAAGTGTTTTCAGAGGCTTTAGACTTGATGCAGTAATCCATCACAGTGAAAACAACACAATGTTGCTCTAATTTATTTTGTTGGTTACATTATCTACTTGCACATGTTTACAAATTTGAACTAGATTGGATTTGTCAGGAATGTAGCGTTAAGGTATGTTAAGACTAAACACTAAAACATGAGTTTAAACATTTTCGACTTGTGTGGATGCTTCTTTGTTTGCTCTGCTTAATGCTCTTCTGATTAATGCAATTGCACCACTTCCAGTCTGAACACACCTAAAATCTTGACTCTTGTTCCTGAGCTGAAAGACCGATATGTGACTGAAAGCCTGTGTTTTGTCCTCTTGTCTCCACAGACAGTGAAGGGAAGAAGTAAGGACCATGTGGCCACGTCTCACATGAGGAACGGCACATTTATCAGACATCAATTCCATGGTGTTGAATAAGCTTCGCCTCGCTGAGAGGCAGAGAACAAAAAATTAAAAAATCTCTTTCATTTCTTACTAAAGACAACCACCTGTTTTATAACACGTAATCAAGGAGCAGACGGGCCGACAGAAAGCAGGATCGGGAACTTTTTGAAGGAGGAACTATCTGTACAAATCCAATGACTTTTGCAGGATCGTGACAGAAGCAGGCAGCGCGTATAAAACCCAACCCCGCCGTGCACTCAGCCCAGCCGCGGCTTTGGTGTTTAACTTTATTAAATGCACATTTATCGTAGTGTATTAAGATGATGATATGACTGAATGTACTGATGATGACTTACATGATCCCAATAGTCTTGATCGTTTTTTTTAAACTCCTATTGGGAAACAGCATTAGGAAGCTAAAAAGTCTATTATTATGCTTATTATTCTTATATTATGATTATTGAAGTGGTCCTCCTCCCTCCATAGTGCTGACGCTACATTTGTATTACTAACCTGTACTTGAGCGTAACCATGTTGATTGTATTGTCTTTATGTGAGAGTAAACCTTCACATCAACCTGCCCAGTGCCATGTAGGAACCCAGTGGTGTATATATTCTGTACAGATTCATGGCGGAGCACTAACATGCTTTATTGTACTCTATGTTGACCATCAGCCATGCAGGGGAGCAGCGTGCAGAGCAGGAAAAACCAGCAGAAACAGAATCCCTATTTTCTTTATTAGATGACTTCTATTAATCGGCAGCAGTTTGTCCTTTAGCCACATGTTCCAGTGACGTAACCTATTTTGCACATGATGTTGTTGCACATATCCCATTTGGTTAGAGAAGGATGTGTCATTTAGTGAATTTTAGCCCCAGTTTGTGCCTCTTGTGTCTAAGGAGCAAAGGTGGAAGTAGGGTGACGTAGATAAAGAGACAACGTACGGGTGGGTGGGTGGATGGATCTCGTTTTTTTTCTACAGTTAAGGTTGATACAGCAAAACAATCTTATGATCTTTGCCAAATGAAAACAAAGTTCCCTAACATTAAGCAAGTCGTTCATTTTCACCCAATCCTTGATCTTTCCGTGGCACCAACAGAGTGGTTTTGTGCCTAAACCTGACCAAACCTTAACCACAGCTGTGTCAGATGTGGAGACATTTGTATGACTCAACAGTGATTTGTGTCTGTTTTGGAAGGGTCTGACCAACCACGCTACGTGTTGATATTGGCACCAGATCAGCAAACGCTAATATGGATTGTATTTAAAAGATATGAGAAACAACATATTTTGTCATTTATTTTGGTGAAATTGCCGGACTTCGGCAGTGAGGGTCAGTCAACAGTATACACAGATATGAGCCGCTGTTTTTGTCATCTTTGGTGCGCAAATACAATTTTGACTCATTCCTTTATTCTTCGTCCCGAATAAATGCGGCAACTGGGGTAGGACGGGAATAGGAACCAGCTATCGTGTCTTGTTGCCATCTTTGTTTAGGTCAAGGAAGATGGAGGTGGAGACTCGCTTCGTGTCAAATTCAGTCAAAGAAAATATAGAATAAAAGAGAGTGTGAGGATTTTGGAAGAAGTGCTAAGGGTTGATAAATGACCTGTTGGGTTTACACTAAAACAGTGACCTGTTATTATTCGACTTGAATATAATAAACAACCATCAGAGATTTCTAATGTAATAAAAAGGACTGTGCTTAAGGCAGAGGTACAACCTGGGGCTAGGTGAATGAATGATGGATGCCAGTGAGCGTGTGCTACTGGCATGTTTTGTTTGAACGTGAAAGACACAAATGCCAGACAGTGATACTAGTCACACCACCTCTGAAGGACAATTCCAGTGTTGAGGTTTTTGTTGATTTTCTACATCTATTTCTTTCTAATCACCTCTAAGCCAGCACCACACTCAAAACTAAATGGAATTTGGTGTGCTTGCTCAGGTACAATCGTGAGTTTTAGGGCGAAAAAAAAGAAGCTACATCGTTCGTCAATCTAACATAGGCCGTAGGTTTTCACTTTACTTCATAGTTACACCAGTTTTTGTATATTTGTCTTGTTTTTAGGAACTTCCAAGTTGTGTATAAAAGCATTTACTTGCAGTGTCATTTTCAACAGCAGTTTGAGACCATGCTAAATTCAATTTAGTTTTGAGCCCAAATTGATGCTTTCTTCTTTACTATACTATTCAAGCCATAGTATAAGACAGTGTTTCTATCAGAATATTTATTTTGAATAATAACGAAGATGACACAAAAATATAAATAAACATGATAAAAGCTGGATAAAAACTGATCGCACCGGAATTGTCCTTTTAAAAAGTAAAATGCCCACTTTTTTACTGACAGGGATGCCAGTGGGGAAGCGTACTTGTCAGGATTCCCACAATCCTTTGCCCTGCCCCTGCTCCCATGCCTCCTACAAGCGAACTAGCTCACTGCAGAGCCTCTGATAGACAGAAAGGTCAGATGTTAGCATTGTTGCCAAACCACTGCCACATCTCTAAAATAAAGAAGTACCAAAGCGTTGGCAACAAGAATTGGCCTGATTCTGGTGCCTCATTCATGGATCCGGCAACCAGGCCTGCAACATTTACACCAATGTTGGCTCAAGTCCTTTTGGCAACACGTGATTGGCTTGTGATTTCTGTAATTACATTAACTTCCAAATAAGGTAAATGCAGCATAACGACAAAAAATTAAAAGCTATAGTAACGACCTCACAGCCGCACTGTGGAGCCAACAAAAATCCTAACCTTGTCTATCAGCGGCTCTGCCTCACTTACACAACACCTTACCTGCATAGTATCAGTGATCATTCTATTACTTGAATATAGTGCTATGAACTCTGTTTACAAAATGCTGTCATCTTTTGGGAGACACAGTGTTGTCTTATAAAGGCTGCTTGGTATGTTCAGTTCATCCACCCGGTGTATCTAGTAAATAACACACTGAAATCGTATAAACATGAAACCTGCTGTTGCTTTTTTATACTGTATATGCCTTAATTCATATGTTTGGCAATCATGATTAAAGGATGTTTATATATATTCTTTTCCTGTGGAGTTTTGTCTTTGCAAGTGACACTAAAAAAACTAAAATGCTGGCTTTTAATACAGTAACCAACTTTCATGTATAATGGAAACCACCACAATATTTCTTATTAGGGCCAGAGCACCACACGGCATCTGATATGGACCCCCTACAAAATTTAAACAAAGGCACAAGACAAACAAAAAAGCCTCTTGGAGCCACAACCTAAACCCAACAGGAAGTCAATTTTCATTTGAAAAAGGGCATTTCTTTTACTCGTACTCTAACAAACTCTAAAGACCTTCATGATGAAAAGTTGTGGTATCTGAGTTTTCATTGAAGGGCGTGTCTGTGGCGTGGTGTCGCGCTCCCATGTTTCCCCATGAAACGGGAAGCTGCAACTTGAGTGTACATGGTCAAATCTGCCCCAGAATTCACGTTTGATCAGTCCCACTGTCAAGACATCTACATGCTAATATTCAGTCACAGTCATAGCGCCACCTACTGACAACAGGAAATGATACGTTTTATACTTTCATGTGCTCCTCCTAGCATGTTGACCAGATCCACCTCAAGTGGCAGTCATAATGTGATTCAATAGGATTAATGTATCAATATAGAATATTGCAGTTCTCCTCTCTGCTTTGAATTTGAAGATTTATGATATATTTTTTAATTACTATATTTAATGACTTGTGATGGTCTAAAATAATTTGGCAAGTAATTTAGTAAATGCATGGGAGTTTAAGAAGAACACTTTTTATCATTATGATTATATTACTATTAATCATTATAATTTGATGGAGATGGAGCAGTGGATAAGACACATGTCTTTGGCGTGAGAGACCCAGGTTCGAATTCACTGTAAATCACCAATGTGTCCCTGAGCAAGACACTTGACCCCTAGTTGCTACAGAGGCGTGCGACCTCTGATAAATTGCAAATATATCAGATATTTGCAGAAAAGAGTCAGCTAAATTAATAAATGTAATTATTATTACTCATTTATTTCCCCTTTTGGTGTAAGTACTTGGACTGATGTATGACCAGGACCAGTGGTAAAAGAAGTATACTTTTACTGAAGTAAAAGTAGCCATACTACTAAATACACTGTTACAAGAAAAAGCCTTTTAGCCCATTTCAGAATAATGTATCTTATATGACTGAGTAATAATTAGGTCTATGGATGCATTAATGTGTCCATCACTTTTGTGTTGCAGCTATGTGGGGCTATTTTTAACAAATGCATATATTGCTGAGTTGCCTAATCTATAATAATACATCATAATTAGTTTAGTTATTTAATTTTGTATTACTAATGTAAATCTGCAAAGTATTTCCCTCAGAAATGACACACAAAACATTATCTGTATAACTTAGGAGGCTGTCTTCTTTTTTTCGTTTGGGATTGGCCTTTGGGATTGGCCATGACGTCCTGTGGTGAAGCCTTGACCTTTGATGCATAGTCTAGGTGTACAGTAAGGCAACCTGCATGTTTTTTATTATTAGGCCTATTGGTCATTTGTTTAGATTGTAGGCTGTAGCCTGTTTGTTTTTCTGCACGCCTTGCGAGCAGCATAAAATACAACAATGATATATATTTCTAATGCAGCTAAAAATTGTACCAAAGTAGAATGCTGAGTAAATGAATTTAATTTCCACTACTGACCAGCACAGCCCAAAACTGTACTGGTAAAGGGGTGAGCAAGACATATTGATCAAATCAAATTAATTCGTACTAGTATAATATAGTCGCACTAGTGATGATGATGATTTTCATTTGGGGGAGCAGTTTAAACTTTCCAGTGGTGGACAAACACTTGTAGTATTACAATATTGTAGAACACTCAGAAGTAAAAAATAAATAAATAAATAACAGAAGAGAAATGTGTCTAATATGTCGGAAAAAATAAATTGTGATAGCCTAGTAGAGTTTCACCTCCGACCAGCAGAGGGCGCAGATCACAGACGCGTATCCGTCATCACTTCCGCTGTTAAAACAAAATGGGTGGCGCCAAAGCTTGACAACAAAGCGGCTGTTTGCTGCCTGTAACGGACAGTAAACAAAATCTCTGCTCCGTTAAAGTTTGGTGCCCACAAGTAGGTCCGAATTAAACGACGGCGTGGAGAGGAGTTTCGCAGTTCACAGTTGGAAACGTTTCCGTTGGAGCTGTCAAATGTCACCATGGCTTCGAAGACAGACCAACTTCTTATCGTTGTGTCCATCCTGGAAGGTAACGTTCACGTTAAGGAGGCGGACTACAAGCTGCGGACCAGCACACACACGTAACACTAACGTTAGCTTCTAGAGTAAATTCAGTTATACAATTACCAGCATAGTGCGGTTAATGCACGGGTGGCATTTGTAACGTATTAAGTAACGTTAGCTCTCTGAAAGGCAGCCTGTTGCTGCTGATCGCGCCAGCTTAGGCGGTTAAATCCACCCTGAACTGTTATAGACAAAGCTTTGAAAGGCACAATTTCCCAGCCAGGGCTTATGGAAGATGCTATATGAACTGAACTTTGTCAGCACCAGCCAGATATTACAAAGTTTCCTGTCACAACAACCCACGTTTAACTTCCAGCTGTAACGTTTCATCTTTGTAAAGCTACGTCAGTCTCATACTAGTGTCATTGTCGTTTGAGACAGATTTTGTGATATCGGGATTAAGTGTGTTGCTTTCCTCATCTTTAAGGCTGTTACAAAAGAGACCCGCAGAGAAACAACAAGACGTTTGAGAGTAGATGGCCCACTGTTATTATAGCAAGACTTTTAACTTTAAATCTAACTTGCACTTTTACTGGTTACATAGCGTTCACAAATAGTAAAGTAAAAGAAGAAAATCTACTTTATTAATCCTTGATGAAATTTTTCTGTTGTCATTTACACACAAGCCAGAAACAAACACACATGTACTGTATAATGCATTAGTTAATTGTCTGACTGATGGGGGCTGCCGCAAATTGGCAATGCCCTGGAGGTGTTGTGGTACCTCTCCAGCTACCAGTCCACAACTTGTATTACTGAAGAGTTCTTGATTACCAAGCCAAGTCTCTGTGGACTGAACCATAATGAAACAAACAGGATTCGAACCTGTGCAGGGTAACCCCATTGGATTTCAAGCCCAGCACCTTAACCTCTCGGCCACTGTGACTACATTGAGTTGGTCGATTATTTATCTATCTAATGACAACTCATGTGCTGAAGTGGCTCCTGCAAGAAATGTTTGGAAACCTGTCTCCCCTTCCCCAGGTCGTCACTTCCCAAAGACTCCCCGGCTCAGTCTGGTGGTCCAGGCGAGTTTTGATGGTGAGCATCTTGCAACAGACCCTGTGGAGCACGTAGACCAGCCTCAGTTCAGCACCGAGCTGGCCTGGGAGCTGGACCGCAGGACGCTGCACCAGCACAGGTCTGCACCGCTACCATGTTGTCACTGCAGTTTGAACTTTCACTGTAATGACATTGCAAATAAAAAGCAATATGAGAGCAGCCAGGATTCATTTACCTGAGAGGTTAAAAAAAAGTCTTTGCAGTAATTAAATTTGTAATGCATGAATTAGTCACCTAAACATCAGACAACAATGTTACACCCATCACAAATTTCCCAGAGCCTAGGGCTGGACTATATGGGCAAAAATCTTATCACGATAAAAAGTTTCAAATCTTTCGATATCGATAAATATCACATCATTCTTTCTTTCGAGTTTAAAGGCTGATTTTTACTCCTGAGTGAAAGCTGAAGAAACCTGATTGTTAATTGTGGTTTAAATTCTTTCACAACACTTGATGCCAAACAGTGAATCACTTCACAAATCTGAGGTAGAACATTCAAAACAACATGTCAAAAAGCCAAAAATCCAAAGATATTACGTTCAACTAACCAATTAATTAATTGTTGGAGCTCTAACTGACTGTTGCTTTGAATTAAATCACTAATATTTACTTCACAAACCACTGTTGCTGGATGTTCAGAATAACTATTATACTGTATTTATATTTGTTGTCATGTGGACCTCTGTCCATTTCTAGTGGCTTAATTTCTAAACTGCGTGATCTTGATGCACTTTGACCACTCTGTCCTCCCAGACTGCAGAGAACTCCCATCAAGCTTCAGTGTTTTGCTGTTGACCCTGTGAGTAAGAGGAGAGAGAGTGTGGGCTACATCGTCCTGGACCTCCGGTCTGTACAAGAGGTCAAACAGGTAAACTTCCTCCTCTTCTATGTCTGGGTGACATGTTGAAATAGGTTAGCTCTATGATCAGTAATATTTGGCTTCTGAGTTTTACCAGCATACCAGTAGAAAGATATTTGTTATGAGTGATGTACAGATGAGATTTGTTTTCTGTGTGTATGCGTCAGGAGCCTCGCTGGTATCCACTGCTGAGCAGTAAATACATCAAGCAGAGACCAGCCCTCCTCCTCAGCATGGTGCTGGAAAATGACAACAAGCCCTCCGAACCTTCACCTGATAGGTTCAAAGCCAAGAAGGCCCCGCCCCGAAAAGGTCAGCTGGTTCAGCAATACTGTTTGCTTTGTTTGTACTGTTCTTGCTTCAGTGTCTCTTGTAAGTAAAATGATTAGTGATGTAATTTCTTGAAGTCATAGCTGATGCATGCGTTAAGAACGCTAAAACAACATGTTTTTGTTGGCAGTCTGTCCGCTCTGTCTCTCTGGTAAGCTGTCAGTGCTGTGCCGTCTGTCATACCTGAACTGATGACATCTTTACCCACTGGACACATGGGTGGATGCTTTTTTAAATTACATTTTGATGTCACAATAAAACATGATTTTAAATGCCCCATCATGCAGGACCAGTTTCCCTTTGATTTGGGATATCTGCAAAACTCTGCAGTGATCCAGATCCCTCAAACCTCTGTCATGTGTAGTTTGTGAAGTAAAAATTTTAAATGTTCACCTTTTGGAGCAGTGATTTTTCACTTTGTACAGCACATTTTGTAGTGAAAGTGCTGTAAAATCCTCCACTTGATGTGAGGGGATTTTAGGATACATGTCCACTAAATGTGAGACTAGTGGTCATCTGATTAATCAGCCCAATAATATTGAGATAATCGGCATTTGCTGAGACCTGCGCTCACGAGGCTGAGATATCATCCTAAATGACATCAACTCTTATCTAAAACCATTACTGGCTAGCGGTAGATATAAATAGTTATACTTGAGTATACCGCTCTGAAATCTACAGCACAAGTGTAACATGTTACTAAGATAACCATGTATATCAGATATTGTTTTGGTATCGGCATTCTATAATGGCCGTAGTCCGCCCTGCTCTCTAAATATCAGCCTCGGCATCGACCCATATCCGTTGGTGAGACTAACTTGAACATGTGATCATGGGTGTGACACATCAACTCACAAAAAAAGGCTTTTGCTTTGTGCAGCCCGAAAGTGATACAGTTAAATCAAAGGCGGCAGTATTTTTAATATCCCCTGTAGTTGCAAGCTGTGAATTTGTAAATTTCTAATGTAATAATAGTTCTGTGCTGTGAGGGCTTTTAAAATAATACAAGTATAAAATAGCTGCTTTCATGCAGAAGTGTCTGCTCCATTTATTAGCCAGCATGTGTTAACACCCCACACTGTAATATACAATAGTGTTGTCACAATACCCAAAAGTATGACTTTAATACAACACCTGCCTAAATATCTCGATACTGATACTAGAGCGATGCACAGGCCTCAGATCTAAGCCCTAGCCCGGCCCGTGTCCGACAACTTGTCAGAAAAAGCCTGAGCCTTTTTTCCCTCCTCCCCAATACCACAGCTTACTGTTACAGCCAATAAAACGGTTCAGTTTTGTTTTTAAAGGCAGTGGTTAGCCTATTTTTCATTTCATTTCTATATTAGGTTAATTTAGAAAAATGGAGCTCTTTTTTTTTTTTGTTTAAATTAAAGTTTTTGTTTATTAAAGAGACAACCGTTCGGTCAGCAGCCAACGTCCAACAGTGATTTAACGATCAATTTAACCTCTCCAATCAGCACTTGATTTGCCTACAAGAAAATCCATAGATATAAAACACGTCAAGCAGATCACAAGGTTAGTTCAAACGTTTATAATCACTAGTAAAAAGGCATTTTTGACAGGCTGAGGCGGACGGCTGCTGCTGCTCGCAAGGCGTGCAGAAAAACAAACGGGCTACAGCCTACAATCTAAACAAATGACCAATAGGCCTAATAATAAAAAACATGCAGGTTGCCTTACTGTACACCTAGGCTATGCATCAAAAGTCAAGGCTTCACCACAGGACATCATGGCCAATCCCAAAGTCCAATCCCAAACGAAAAAAGAAGACTCCTCCTAAGCTATACAGCCAGTGTTTTGTGTGTCAGTGTGAGTAGCTTATAAATTGTCTTTCTATCTTTGTTTTACCACCTCCAGTTTCTCCTTCGTTATTTTAATTGATGGATGTCTAAAACATATAAAGAAGAAGCCTTATACAGGCCAGAGGCCCGGCCCGCGTGAGCTATGACATGAAAATTGGCCCGAAGCCCGGCCCCAGGGTCATAAAACAGTCAGGCCCCGTTGGGCTCGGACTGAAATGAAGGGCTCTAACCAATACTGAAACAATACCACAACAAAAATCTAAAACATCAGGAAAAGTAATGGAGTAATAAATGACAGAACGTTCCGATCTACTGTAGAGAGCCTGTTCTCATTAATGTCATTTTTAAATCTAATTTGACTAAATGGAAACTAGAAAAGGCGCTCAGCAGAGCCCAGACCTCCGCCAACAAGGTGTATTGACTCGTGTGTTCAGTCTACTTTAGTGCACTACTGTAGTGAGCAGGCTAATAATCCTGAGTTTGAGCTCCATCACCATGGCTACCAAGTGCCAGACTTAAAGTTAATGCTTATTATTTTCAGGCTAAATAAAATTGTACTTTATGTGCTGATGACGGGTTTTGTTTTTTCATGTAGATGTGTTTTTGACAATGAATGAGCACATTAATAACTGGATTACTGTAAGTTAGCTAAAAAGCTAAAGCCACATTAAACCGTTAACATTGCCCTCAATTTCCTTCACAAACTTCGATGCTAAAAAAGTTTGCTTGTCACACACTAAAGTTGGACGTGTTGTCTCTCTTGGTCTGTGTAGTTTTGAAACATCATTTACAGGTGGCCTTTGTGGAGTCCATGGTTTTGCCCTCACTGTCGACTACGTAAGCGAAATAACACCCACAGTTCACTCCATGCGTCTGCTTTGTCGACAAGACATGGAAGAGCACTTATGCTGGCATCCATGTCTCTCCTTCTAATTAATGTACCAATAAAAGGCGGTGTTGTATCGTTTTTAATGGCAGGGTATTGCGATTCTAGTATTGGTATACCGTGCAGCAGTAAAACAGTATATGCTTATGTGCTGTGTACTCTACTGTCTGTGTCCCTGTTAGAGCTAAAGCCCTGTGAAAAATCTGGCTGGTCAACCTGTTTGAACATTTATCATGCTCATGTGCTCATCAGTGTTTTCTGTAGTTGTATATAGACCCAGGTTCACTTCAGGTTCAGCTCCAGTTGTTGTGTAAGCAAAAAGTCGAAAAGTAGAGAATGAGTTTTTAATGTATTTGAAAGAAAATGTGATGACGGGCTGATATTGAAATTTCAAAAAAAAAAAAAAAAAGTATTGTTGGTGTCAACCCTTGTGGGGGAAAACCTCATGTGAGTTTGTTTTATAGAACCAGCCCTTTTCTGGTTTTCTGCTAACTGTACCTAGTTCAGAGTAAATGAACTTTTTATCATCTTATGTTCTGTTCTCTTTTCTCTCTTTCTGTCCCTCTGTTGTTTAATTTTTGCGCCGCTCTGCTGTTGTAGGTTCTCCTGCAGTAACTGACCTGCTCCCAGAAAACCTGGAGGCTGCACTGATCCCAGACCAGGGCTACCATCAAGTCGGACCTGCAGATCACTGCTCTGACATGTTTGTCCTGTCCGTCACTGTGGCCTTTGCTACCAAACTAGAACAGGTAAGGACAATACTTTGCCTCTGACCTTTGATTGATGACTTCCAGCCAGACCTGTTAGCAGGCAGTGAAGTGTTATTTCTTTAATGGCATTAGACAACGTAGCCAATGTGACGGCATTTCCAGAAAGGACTGCATCTCCAGTATAGTTTGATAACAGTAAATAGAGAAACATTGTTTCCTTGGCTGGAAGGTCATTTGTTCTCACTGTTGCCGTCATTGTCGCTTTTTCTTTTCACACATAATGAACGCAGCTGACAACATCTGGCCTGTTGCTCAGGGCTGTCCAGAGGCAAAAAAAACACTGACTGAAGCTAAGCAAAGAAATTAAATTAAAAAAGTTAATCAGAAAATAAGTTCTTAAATGTGTTTTAGAGAGAGATGTTGATCTGACAATGAGGAACATATCAGGTGGTAATTTTCATTTAAACATTATTGCTTTAACTCTCTACTGCTTCAACAAGGACTGTCTGTCCCCCAGAGCGTTATGAGAAGGAAGACACTGAAGACGTCAACCAAATTAAAGCAGTCTCCTCTGTCTCACTAACCTTTCTCCCTGCAGTTAGAAGTGGGGTAGAGACAGTATATAGATGGTTCAGCAGAAAGCACTGCATTTTGAAAGCTGAACTACGTTTTTAGCAGTTTTGATATGTTTGAATCCAGTCGTAAATTTGAGTATTTTCTCTTTGAAGCTTCTCAAACAGAGAATGTACTGCGCTCATCTGTCTTGTCATTGTAAATTAAATTTAATTAGATTTACTTTTGATCAGACACTGGGGTATTGTGATAGCTATTTGACATTTTAAAGATTATCAAAAGGTGGACTAATCAAATAAATATTCCATACATTAAACCTGCAGTGCTGAACTCTGGTCTCCCTTTCTGTCAGTGATGGACACTGTCAACATAGTTACAGAAATATACATTAAGGCAATAATCCATTAGGTAGAGGAAATGTAACAGCTACATAGCCTACTCCAAATATTTTACAAATACCAACCTGTCATAGAGCAGTAACATGACATCGTGTCTGCCCTCAGGCCTCTCACAGGGGAAAAGCTACACCCAAGGTTATCCATGTTTGTCCTCGCCATCCATCACTTTCTGTTTTTGACTGTAATCCTTTCTCTGAACGCTGACTTTCTTTTTTTATATCTGGAGCGTCAGAAATTTGGATGCTTCTTAGGTTTTTCCGACATCACTAGAGTTGCTCCAGAGCCATGTAGAGGAAGAGTCATGTCATCGCCGTTCAGTTTTAATTCAAGAGGCTTCATTGGTATGACTGAATACTGTGTAATGTTGACAAAGCATGTTAACACAAACTATATGACCAAAATATACAATACTAAATAATAAGCATTTGCTCCAATGGACATTATTATTATTATTATTATTATTATATATTATTCTAACCACAGACACCGGATTTAAATACTCTGGTATACCAAGAATACAGAGAGATTTACCTGGCGGTGCGTTGTGTGAACTCATTTGGCGAGGAATGTAACATATGCTCATTTATATGTAAGAGTCGTGCACTTTAGCTCTAATCAAAAATGTAGCTGTGTAAATGAATTGTTACAAAATCTACAGCTTCTTTACAGAGTTTATGATATTAAATGTTAATTAAACCCAAATACACTCTGATAAAAATGGTAAAATAAATGTAAATTGAGTCAGAATGAGTTGTTAGAACCAACTAGGGCTGGAGCCGAGTATTCAAATATTCAGTCGTTTGGTACACATTCGATGTTCAGTTTTGAGATTTGATTGTTGAGGGATTTTTTCGCCCGTCTGACCTGCCCCTGGGGGGGGGGGGGGGGGGGGGGTT
>NC_060170.1:7865997-7881909 GCF_021292245.1 Micropterus dolomieu
CCCTGCCCCTGGGGGGGGGGGGGGGTGATGCTTCGATTATTCGCTCTTAAGCCCAAAAATGGCATTCGGGCCAGCCCTACAACCGAGAAACTAACCACATGCTTTCTTGTTGTTTCCCACAGTTGATCCCGAGCACTATGAAACTGTCAGCGGAGGGGTCGGAGTTCTTCTTCTACTACTCTTTACTGGGGAATGACATCACCAGTGAGCCTTTCCACAACCTGCTGAGCCCAGACTTCGAGCCGGAGCGCGCTTCTGTGCGCATCCGCAGCAGCAAGCAGGTCCTCCAGGCCTTCCTGTCTCAGCAGCCCAGTTTACAGGTGAGAGTCAATGTTCCTGATGAAGAAGTCATTGTTACCTGTTACTGGCCATGTGTCATCATGTGTTCCTCTGCGTCCGTCCACAGATCCACCTGTGCTGTGGGAATCACTCTCTGGGCAGCACAGACGTTTCTCTCTCAGCTCTGGCTGCTGTTTCTGTGGATCTGGAGAACAAGGCAGCGACGGTGGAGGGAGCGTTTATACTCCAACCACCTAAACACATCAAACAGACGCTGCCGGCTCTCCCCACCGACCTGCAACCGACCTTGGGGGTGGCTGTCACCCTCAGGAGGGAGGAGGTCACACCACAGGTGCAAATACCTAGGAAATGTTTTAAAGCTAAAGCTAAAAATGTTTATATAATTAAACCTCAGAGAAAAGAACATTCTTGGACTTGTTGCATGTAGTTGTGGGTTCTATATGTGGATGGAGAAAGTGAAAATAGTGCAGAAAGAAAGGACAGTTCATGTTTTCTCTGCCTCATATAAGGTGATTTTTTCCCCCTTTTCTGTCTCTGATGGTGGAACATGTTGAATTGTCTTCTTCTTAGTCGGCTTATTTGAAAAGAGCCCTCTTGTTGTGAGCAGTACAGCAAATCTGAGATGGTGTGGTCTGGAGCAGTCGGCTTTACTCCTCATCACTTTGGACTGACAGTTATATTACCTTCGGGCTATGCTCTTTCCAGTTTTTAGGGAATAAAGGAAGTGGAGCTCAGGCACACTCCAACCCTGCTCCTTCCGGTCCGCCTGCTAAACAGAGACCTCGAAGCTCCTCTCCAGTCCCAAAACCTCCCGACTCTTCTCCTCCTGGTCCTTCTCTTCCTCCACCTTCCTCTCATACAGAGAGCGAAGCAGAGAGCCTGCTGGAGGAGCTGCGACACAGCAAAGAGCAGGCAGGACGTGCAGGTGAAGGCTGCAAATAAGTCATTTTCGCACAAGAAGTTTAGACAGTTTAAGTCAAACCTCGGGTTAGCAAGAGGAGTAAGCTTGACGTTGTGTTTGTTCATGTTTCCAGCTGCAGATTTGGAAGTTCCTGCGCAGCAGCCCAGTCCGACTGTAGCTACAGCAGAAGGCGGCGCATCATCTGTCAGCGTCTCTGCTCCCAAAGTGTCCATCCCCTCCTCCGCCCGTCACTACTGCTTCTCTCTGGACCTCCGCAGCCTGGGAAACCTCAGCCTGACACACCCCATCGCTGCTACACTCAGGTGACAAACTTCATCTGCACTGCACAGCTGTTGGACTCAGAGTCAGAACTATCAAAAGTCAAGTGAACTGTTTGTACATCTAAATCTCATTTGAGGTTCTGTTCATTATGATAACATTTAAGCTTTACTGTAATGAAATGTAGACAGAAAAACACATAATTATAATAAACATTTTGGGGATGTTCAGCTTTGTTTTCAGTATTATCATGACAGAAAAAAATGAGATACAGAACCATTTAATAAATATCCTTTTAAGAAAGTGTATAGCAAGATTTTGCAGGTTATTCTACTAGTTTTTGCATTTTAGCCTTTAAAAACAGCCAACCATTCAGTGCAGCACTGTGCTCTAAATCAGTTCTATCTAATTATGGTTGTGTGTTTATTGTATTTCAGGTATTCATATCAGTTCTTTGGCAGTGCAGCTCCCATCATGACCAACCCTCCTGTGGAGCTGCAGAGGAACATGGAGGTGTCTCTGCCTCAGTCCTACTGTGCGTTCGACTTCGCCGCACTGCCACAACAACTCCAGGACACCTTCCTCAGGTAGAAACGTTTAATGCTTAAATAAATACACATCTGCATGCAGTGTGGTGCTGACCTGCTGGTAGAGTGAGGAAGGGGGCCATGATGTTTATTGTATTGATGATGATTGTAGAAGAAATGATGCTACTGTTTATTGTCAGTGTTTTTATCTGATCTGATTTATAACATAGCATAACATTAGGAAATGCACTCGTACCTCTTTGGTTTTCTCTCTTTAAAATGCAGTTATTTGTCAGATTAATTGAGCTTGGTTTTCCCATCAGATTAAAAATAGAATAGAGCAGCTTTTTTTGGCTCAGAGGATCAATTTGGTCAGGACTGCACAAGGAACAACAACAAATACAAAACAAATCAGATTAAAATGTATGGACAATACACAGTGCTCTGTGTGTGAGTTAACATGAAACACATGTTTACATTGGGGCTGCAACAATTGATTGATTGATTGCCATTTTTTGATAATTGGTTTGAGAAACCTTTAAAAGAAAAAAGTCAAGCTTCTCTGATTCCAGCTTAAATGTGAATATATTTGGGTTGTGGACAAGACATTTGAAGGCGTCATCTTGGGCTTTGGGAAACACTGATCGACATTTTTCACCATTTTGTTTAGACCAAACAACTAATCATTTAACTAATCAAGAAAATAATCGACTATGGAAATAATTGTTAGTTGCATCCCTTTTTTAAACAGCACATCTGTTTAATATATCATGTATATGATTTTTGTGTTTGACAGATTAAAATGACTTACATGGGGGATAACCACATCTTTCAGAGAACATCAAGAACAGTTTTATGAAATAGTTCTGATCTGCACTGGAATTGGATTAATCATCAAGTGAATACAGAAAAGTAGTCTTGTTTTCTGTTACATGGTTTTAATGCATAATGATGGGCCAAAGAAAACTTCTGTTCTAACAGGGCAGCTTTACACAGATTTTGTGACACTCCCACGATTACTGCATATTTATTGTCTACAAACTCACTTTTGTCCAGCAGGTGGTGCAGTAGGACTGTGTGTTGACATTGTTTTTGTCTCTGAACATAAATAAAGGAGTTAATGGAGTGAATATTTTAGGATTTTTCAGTCCCGGGTTTTGCTTTTTGTTCACGTGTCTGTGGCTACAGGAAGCCCTGCAGTGTAATAACGTGTGTGTGTGTGTGTGTGTGTGTGTGTGTGTGTGTGTGTGTTGTAGAGTTCCTCTGGTGGTGGAGGTTTGGCACAGAGACTCCACCAGCAGAGACCAGCTGATCGGACGAGCCTCCATCCAGCTGTCTCACCTGTTGAGCTCTGAGAGGAGCAGATTCCTGGCATCAACAGGAGAGCAGGGCTGGAGACAAACTCACCAGGACCGGATCCCTGTCGTCCAAACACATCGGTAGGAAACAGCACTGACTGATAGACTGATCAAATGGTGCGTGTTCACCTCTGTTAAACAGCTGTGTTTCCATCCATCAGACCTGCTGAAAAGGTGGCAGAGTTAAGCTATGTGGCGACACTGGAAGACCTGGGATTGGTCAAAGCCAGAGAAGTCCTCGTGTCTGACTCTTCACAGGTGAGCCAGCTGTGTGTGTGTGTGTGTGTGTGCGTGTGTGTGTGTGTGTGTGTGTGTGCGTGTGTGTGTGCGTCTGAGAAACTACTGAGAAATGTAGTTAAACTAGTAACGGTGCTACTTGTAGCGATGCTACTGCCCAACACTGCTCGTACGGTGGGCATGTTGAAGCAGGCTCGGTGGCAGTATGGCGCAGAGACGATGACTGCACCGGCTCTGTCTTGTTGCTGCAAAGACGGAGCAACTTTCTGCTCTTAAGTTTATTCCATGCACAGTCAAGGGCTTCACCAGGTTTGTTGTGTCGCCGCTTTTGGCAGCAATTATCTCACGTCGCAAATATTGCATCGCGCGCTGTTGAATGAAGCCACACTTTTGATTTTCTCCACGTCATTTACATCCACGAGCCACGTCTCTGTGCGTAACCGGCGTGAACTAGTGTTTACATCACCACAGCCAATTACAATCACTTTTAGATGTGGGCACATCATGCACACATCACAGCATGCTTATTGGCTCATTGGCGTTAACAAGAACCTTTGGGTATCGAACTTTGGTACTGAAAGTTACCGATACTCGATGGTATTGAGGCAATTCGGTCGGTGCCAAAAAAGTATTGAACTTGATACCCAGCCCTATTCAACTATATATTTATCACTGTGGTAGCAGTTAGTGGTGGTGTTGAACTGGACTGCTTTATGTTGAGAGTTGTTTCTAATATTCTTCCCCTCTGTATAATGCAGTCCAGTTCGAAGACCATCTCAATAATAATACATTTTATACATGATTGTTTATACATATTGTCAATTTAATTTAGTTCAATTTTATTTATATAGCACCAAATCACAACAACAGTTTATCTCAGAGCGTTTTTCATAAAAGAGCAGGTCTAGACAATACTCTGTGATGATATTTACAGAAGCCCAACAATTCCCACCAAGAGCAAGCACTAGGCGACAGAGGCAAGGAAAAACTTCCTTGCCTCTTTCCTTAAAGAGGAAGAAACCTCGAGCAGAACCATGGCTCAGGGTGGGCGGCCATCTGCCTCGACCGGTTGGGGGTGAGAGAGAGAGAGAGAGAGAAAGAGGGAGGGGGATGGAAGGAGAGTGAGAGGGGAGGGAGGCAGCCTACACAATATACACACAGAGGTACAGACAGTAAAGGTGATGTTGCTATAGACTGAATGAATAATGGTATTTACAGCAGTGTTAATGAATGATAATAATCGTAATGTTAATGATTATAATAACAATAATAACAATAGGACTAGTAACAATAATTCTAACAGAGGGTGTCGAGCAGGAACACGGGGGGCAGCAGGTGACTCGCAACCACAGATCCAGACTCCACAGCTCCAGAGCCAGAAACACCTGCAGGAAGTGATAGGAGGAGAGAGGAGAGGGACGAGAAAACACAAGACTACCGGAAAGGGGAGATGTCGAGTTAAAAACATGCAATAATGGGATGAGGTTGCATACAGATGGAGAGAAAGAAGAGGAGAGAGGAGCTCAGTGCATCATGGGAAATCCCCCGGCAGTCTAGGCCTATAGCAGCATAACTAAGGGATGGTTCAGGACTAACCTGAGCCAGCCCTAACTATAAGCTTTATCAAAGAGGAAAGTCTTAAGCCTACTCTTAAATGTGGAGATGGTGTCTGCCTCCCGAACCCAAACTGGAACCTGGTTCCACAGGAGAGGAGCTTGAAAGCTGAACGCTCTGGCTCCTAGTCTACTTTTGAAGACTCTAGGAACCACAAGTAACCCTGCATTCTGGGAGCGCAGTGCTCTGGTGGGGTAGTAAGGTACTATGAGCTCTTAAAGATAAGATGGTGCCTGACCATTAAGAGCTTTGTAGGTAAGAAGAATGATTTTAAATTCTGTTCAGGATTTTACTGGAAGCCAATGCAGAGAAGCTAAAACAGGAGAAATATGATCTCTTTTCCTGGTTCCTGTCAGAAGATGTGCTGCAGCATTCTGGATCAGCTGAAGAGTCTTAATGGACTTTTTCGAGCAGCCTGATAATAAGGAATTGCAGTAATCCAGCCTAGAAGTAATCAATGCCTGGACTAGTTTTTCTGCATCATTTTTAGACAGTATGTTCCTGATTTTCGCAATATTACGTAGGTGAAAAAAGGGCGGTCCTTGAAATTTACTTTATGTGAGACTTTAACGATACGTCCTGATCAAAGATAACTCCAAGATTACCCACAGTGGTGCTTGAGGCCAGGGCGATGCCATCAAGGGAAACTATTTGTTTAGATAATGCGTCACAGAGGTACTTGGGCCCCAGAACAATAACTTCAGTTTTATCCATGTTTAACATTAGAAAATTACAGGTCATCCAGGTTTTAACATCCTGAAGGCACATTTGAAGTTTAGCTAACTGATTAGTTTCATCTGGCTTGATCGATAGATATAATAGAGTATCATCTGCATAACGATGAAAGATTAGGTAGTGTTTCCTGATAATATTGCCTAAAGGAAGCATATATAAAGTGTTGTGTTGGATTGCGTTAGATTTTATAGGTGTACCTAATGAAGTGGCGGGTGAGCATAGCCCTCTGTATGTATCTTATGTTTTCTGGTAATGTTTTACCTGTTTTATCCTCTTATGTCATCAGAATGAACCTGCAGTCCCCACACAGCCATCCTCCCTCCCTGCAGGCCTGAGACCTGCTGCCCCCAGCCTGAACCCCACCCCACGCCTCCAACCGCCCCCAGAGACACCCTGGAGTACCGCACGGCCCTGGAGCTGGAGCTGTGGAAGGAGGAGCAGGAGGATCTGTTTGGTGATCAGGTAAACAACTGTGAAAAATTAAGTACAAATGTTGTTTTTCACTAGGCCGCTAATAATTGTTTCTTTTTCCACATTTATGAACAGCGTCACACATGCCAATCGATTTTTGTCTACTTACTATAAACGCATAATTTAAAGTAGACCAGTAGTTAATACAAAATGTAGTAACTTTCACACATAGCTGCTTTCAGATTAACAGTTTTTTGCCCATTTCATTTGACTTCATGTAAATAGGTGTTTTAACTTCTCATGTTGACTGTTTCATGTTCTGCTGATATATAAATATTTACTCTGTGTGTGTGTGTGTGTGTGTGTGTGTGTGTGTGTGTGTGTGTGTGTGTGTGTCAGTTGAGGAAGAAGGAGCTGAGCCACATGCAGGCTCTAGCAGAGGAGTGGAGGAGGAGAGACAGAGAGAGAGAGGCTCTAGTCAAGAAGAAGGTGAAGCTCCACACCTACATACTCAAAACACACACAAAGCTTAGACATTACACAGATCATACTGCAACCTGTCCTGTTCACACGGCCTCATGGGACACTTAAAGGTTCAGTGTGTAAGTTTTAGTGACATCTAGTGGTGAGTGTTGCGAATTGCACCCCCTCTCCTACCGAAGCTAGCAGAATAGCTACGGTGCCTGAGACAGGACAAAGACCTCTATGAGATAAACAAGATTGCCATTCAAGAAATGAGTTTTCTTTAGATAGATGTGTTAAGAAATTATATAAATGAATATTATTGTTACTTTTTCATTAATATACAACAGCCACATGAAGAAATGAAGAGCTACATGATGTCTCATACTCATGTAATACATTATTTTACATCTTGGGTTGGTTCATCTGGACTAACATACCAAAGAAAATGAACATCTCAAACACTATCACATCTAGTGCATCAAGTATGACCACTGACAGATACCAGGACAATGTAAGCCTCACTGTTTCTGCACCACAGTCCATTATAAACAACATAATACATGAAGTTTACAAAGGCATTGGCTGGTGAGGATCAAGGCTCCTCTCGCTTTGCTTAATTAGATAAGCATGCAAATATTACCAAAATGTTTTTATTAATTTTCAGAAACACAAAGTAGTACTGACAGCCATAAGTTCAGCTTGTGGTAAAACGGTGCAACGTTTTTAATGGGCATTTAGCATGTGAACGTACAAATTACATATTTGTGTGCACAGTGGGAAGCACTATCCAATAATATTTTTTTAATGCAAATTTGGAAAGTATTTATTATTGGTCACTTGATAGGCACACGGCCTTGTTATAGATCACCATTAGTTTTCCACCAGGGCAGAAAAATGTGAAGTTTAGCTGCTGATCTGAGGTTCCCTGCTATCGTTACCGGTTACCGTTTCATTACCAATAATATTCATCAGCTGTTTGTCTCAGGAAGGCACATTTCTGTCCACCTAACAAAGCCATAACAGAGCTCTGGAGAAGAACTACATGAAATTACAATCCAACTACGTATTTTTTTCAAAGTTTAGCTGCTGATCTGAGCTTCGATGCTGGAAGCTGCCGTTTTATTTAAGCAATAGCTCACAACAGGCCGTGGTATACGTTTATTATATCACAGTTAAGGGGCGTTGTTTGGCTGCTTGATTTGAGCTACCCATTTTATAATGCCAATTAGCGATCAGCTGATTCTCACGAACATAACAAACAAAGCTGAGAGAGAGGGAGACACTACATGAAATTAATCCAACTAACATAACACCACAAGCCAAAGCACAGTGCTGGAGAATAAACCAATCCAACTATCAATACATTTTATTCTACCAGTCAGTAAAAGTTTAGTTGGCTGATGCTTCCTTGCTCTCTAATCTAACTTTACGGTTTTATTGCCAATTAACGTTACTACCGGCAAAGCCAAACCACAGGCTGGAGAATAAGTAGGCGCCATGAAATTAATCCATATTTCACACCACTGACAGGGGAAAACGCGTCACGTCTCTCTGTGATTATGGCCAGCTTCTAGCTAAAGCTATCAAACAACAGTCCACCTGTCCAGCAGAAAACAGACAACTTCAGCACTGCTTAGAAATCAGCTGTCCCACATTAACATTATAGCCTTCCATCTGGCAAAATCCATGATTTCAGCTGTCTGTCCCGACTCCGTCTGGCTGTCGGCTCTCGGGCTAAATAACACGTGTGCTCCTTCAGTTGTCCAAATGTCACTTCTCATCTTACTTCTAATAAACCAGAAGACTACTCGGAGTCTGACTGTATATTACTATTATTATTAATATTCCCTATTCTTCTTCTTTATACATATTCAATGTAGTGACGGGCGTCTACTCTACCGGAATTACACAAGCAGAAGAAGAACGCCATGATGACTAAACGCGCTCTGTAGTTTGTTCATTGACGGCTATTGTAGAAACGTGACGACAAAATACAGCGACGTCCACAGCAGGGGGTTCCTGTGGTTATGTTGATATAAATGTCTCATTCTAAGGTAATAAAAACATGACGGTTCATTATGTAAGGTCTTTATACACCACTGAAAACACAGTTATGGATCTTATATTGCATTTCTGTCAATAGATCCTCAGAAATATTACACACTGGACCTTTAATATCTGTATTTAATGAGGGGGGAAAAATATTAATGTCTACACATGGTTTTGTCTGGACTTATCCCCAAGTCTCTTTCTGCTTGTAGGAACTGGAGTATAATCTGCTGGAGGAGCAACTTCAGAAGACTTTGTCCGATCTGGAGAAAAGAGAGAAACAGCTGGTTGAGGCCGAGCAGGAGGTCAGGCTCACCTCATTAATGCCATTAATACAGATTATAGTGTCTGAGTGTCTGTTTAGTGTTGTGCTCCAGAGTTGTTTGCTTTGTTGAGCTGTGTCATGGAACTAATTCAAACAAAAATGTTTGTAAGTTGAATTGAATGGGAATTCTGACAGACAAGTGAACTGAAAGCTGCTGGGACCTCCACACTTCAAAAAGCCACATCGAAAAGTCTACATTAGTGGAGGATTTATATCGGTTAAAAAAGGTCATGGCTACAGTCTGAAGGTCTCTTCTCCCTGGGACAGTAAAGGCTATCTGTTAAGTATAAGGTCGCAACTAACAGTAATTTGTTATCGATTAATCTGCAGATCTTTCTTCAGTTAATATCATCAGTTAATAATTTGTGTATAAAATAAAATAGTGAAAAATCTAAACTTTTCCGTCACAGTGTCCTTAAGCCCAAGACTTCTTCAAATGTCTTGTCTTGTCAAAGATATTTGCTTTACTTTCACATAAGATAAAGAAAAACGCTAAATGTTCAGAATTTAGTAGCGTTAACTAGGGTTGTGAATGTTTAGTATTTTTGCTTGAAAAATTACTAAATGACGAATCAGTTACCAAAATAAATTTTCAGTCATCGACTAAATGTTGTTCAACAAATCGTGTAAACGCTTATTATATACATGTGAAATAAAATGGCAGTAAGTGGACTTACGACAGTTACTCTTTCTGTGTGTCCAGACTCAGAGGCTGCAGAGGGAGCTGCGGGCCGAGCACAGTCTGACCCAGAGGGAGCTGCAGGAGAGCGGCAGGAGGCTGCAGCAGGAGTGTGACCACCGAGTGGTGCTGGAGAGAGACAAAGTCCGGCTGATGGAGGAGGAGAGAGGCCGGCTGCTGCAGCAGGTAGAGATAGGAAGGGTGATTCTAAATGTTCAACTTTAACTGAAAATAATAACTTCTTTAACTCTTTGTCTCTGTTTCTGCTGTCCAGATTGCAGACGGGGAGTCTCGGTATAAGCAGCTGGAGAAAGAGTTCCAGCTCTACAGAGAACAACAGAACGTCAGACCTGAGTTCAGACTGCAGTCAGAGATCAACCTACTGACTCTAGAGAAGGTAACTGACTAGTTTGTCATATTATTACAACTACCAAGGTAATTAGTATTTAATATGTCATAAGTTACTTTTACAGAGAAATCTGTTGAAGGGGGTATTTAAATAGTAATTTGTCCTAGAAAATCTAGCTAAAGTTTCTTTCAAGCACATCAAGTGCTACTAAATGTACATGAAAGTGTTGGATTTTAATGTCTGCTGATGATGGCATTCGCTCAGTCGCTGTACTCCTGAACCTTTGCACAGCATTTGACACTATTGATCACAGCATCCTGTTAGACAGACTGGAGCTCTGGGTGGGGATTTCTGGTACTGCTTTAGAATGGTTAATATCATACATGTTCAATAAGAGGTTCTTTGTCTTCATGAACAACTGTGTGTCTTTATTTTGTTCTGTAAAGTGTGGTGTGCCTCAGGGGTCTGTGTTGGGACCTAAATTATTTTCTTTATATATACTTCCCCTTGGATATATTATTCCGAAACAAACACTTGAAACATGTAAAAGTGCATATAAAAATATTTTTATTATTGCCATTATTATTATTCATATTTATCTTCAAGAAAACTGCTTTCATTTGCACATGTAAAGGGGTCTTAGTTTTTTTAGTAGCACTATGGCGCTGTTTATTTATGAGCAGGTCCATTTTTGGTTTGTCTCGTGCACGCGCACGCGCACGAGGAAGCACATGCACATACACACACGTACTTGTGGAATGCGATACACATTCCTGCCACTGGTTTTTCAAATGTGTGCAACTGATGTCTTTGCTCGGTGATTTTTAAGGTGGAGCTGGAGAGGAAGCTGGAGTCTACCACCAAGTCCAAGTTGCACTACAAGCAGCAGTGGGGGCGCGCCTTAAAGGAGCTGGCCAGGTTCAAACAGGTACTGTTTGTCTAGAGTGAGGGGTGTTTACAGATTCAGAGAGGTAACTTCTAAAATACCTAAAGGTTTGTTTTTACACCTTTTAAAATATCTGGGGGTTTAGCATGTTTTAGCCAATAAAACATGAATTGCCCATTCTTAACCCAAATTGACCCTTCAATAAGCCACGTTACTGTTAGTGTTGCTTAGTCTGACAAACTGTCGGAACTGTCAGATTTATCGCTGCCACTGTCTATAACTGCACTCCGTGAAGAAATTTTGGAAAAATTTCAAAAATGATCTCAAATAGAAGCAGACAGAAAGGTTTGCATTATACATTTGAAATACAGACTGTCAAACTGACGTGAAACAAACAAAGACAGAAGCTAAAGCCTACAGATCACAAAGTGAACCACTGGACCGCCTGACAATTGAGGCAAAGGCCACCATAATATTAAGGAAAACTGTTCCTGCACAGCTGGGTCTCTGTTCACTATTACAATCAGTAAAAAGCAAAAACAGAAGGGTTATATTACGTTACATTCAGTAGGAAGTTAGCTAGCCTTAGAGCCATGTTAAAATAGATACAATTAAATGTTAGTGTTCACTGTCATGGGTTGTGAGCGTATTGAAATTAACTGAAACTAGGGACTGCACTATGAAATCAAAAACAAAAGAAAAAAGCACAATTTTGAGACAAACTTTACCCCCAGAAGAAAGACATGCTGCAAAACCAAGCTCAGGCCTCTGTGTCCTGACAGCGGTCATATTTCACCGCAGATAATAGTAGTTTTTCCTGTGTTGCGACGTCTGGCGGGTTCAGACGCTGCAGGTTTTTAATCTGCTGCTGGAGACAAGCTGACAGTGTTAGGACATTTAACCGCTCTGTTTAAAGACACAGAGAGAGCAGAGGAAACTGAGCTCAGCCCTGCCAGCTGACGTCACTCTGTGGCTGTGGGAGTGTCTACAAATACAAGAGTACACAAGTACAGTATGTATGTGATCGATGTGTGTGAAGGTAAGAGAGGCTGTGCAAACTTTGGCTCAAATTTAAAGTTCCCTCAGTTAAGGAAAAATGTCACTGCCAGCATCAGTGTAAAAATATTCACATACAAGTAAAATGTTCAGAAGTGCAGAAATGTCTCAGCAACATGTCCTAAATTATCAGCACTAGAAGAGCTCTTTGTGAAGAGTCGTACCTTTCAAACTGTTTTAACATTGAGACATTAATGTTGCAGTTAATGTTAAAGTTGGTCCAGGTAGTGCAGAGTTTAATTACTTTATATACTAATCTGTAGCCACGCAGCATACTTTATGAGTGTATATATTTGGGATTAACTTTTTCATTAGTAAAATAGACTCTTATATTAGAGAGTTAAAACTGTGTTATGATTTCACATAGATACAAAACATTTTTAATGAGAATCGCTTCAATTTGGTTTGTTGATGCATTAAATAATTGTGACAAAGCTCAATGCTGAGAAAGAAATTTTACATGTTACAGCAAATAAAGTTAGCGGATAGACTGTAAATGACTTCAAACTAGGGCTGAACGATTTTGGAAAATAATCTAAATTCATATTTTTTTTTTTGCGATACATTTTTAAGCTCCCTTCTGTATTATTCAAAACGGACAAGTAGTAACTCGGTGTATAGTATGACCAACACAATATTAGATAGATAGAACATACACTGTTCTTTCTTGATGAATGATGAAATTAGGTGATGCATTAATTATTATTATGAGCAATAGTGGAGAAGAAGTATCAAATAATAATAATATGAGAAAGATAATTTGAGTGAAGTCATGGCATTAAATAATATAATAATATTCATCAGGTCGGCCTACCTGCAGACCACAAGAAAACTAAACTTACCACAGTGGGTTTTTTTTATAGGCTAGAGTAAGCGCTCAATCCAAACCCACAGTTCAACCACCAATTAATGCATCCATATCTCAGTTCAAATCTCCTAGGGCTCCATGGCTGTGTCCGAAATCACCCACTACTCACTCTATAGTGGACTACATAGTTAGCTCACCGTTTTATAGGGCGGTCCAAATGTATAGTGAATTATTATACCCTATATAGTCCTCTCAATGTATCCCAGAATGCATTTTGAAAAGTAGTGTACAACCGATGGTCACTAACCAAGCTCTACATACCATCATGCACTGACAGAAAAAAACAGTCCACCAACTGATTGTTCAACGGCAATGACGTAATTAATGGCGCCGAAATAATGATCAGAGTAGTGTCCGAAAGTGTTGAGTAGTGAATGAGTGTGGATTTCGGACACAGCCCATCTTTCTGTATCCCAGTAAGCAAACAAAAAAAATACTCAGTTTGAGGTTGAATTCAAAAGTTGGCCAACGAAAATAAAACCAAGTGTCGCCTCTCGTGTTTAATAGACAAGCTTAGTAATTCTCTGACAACAGCGGGGTTCCCCCGCAGCCTGCGATGCTGGTGAGCGGTGCACTGGCTGTAACCAGGCTGTAACTGGGGACAGACTGGGCCTCTTTCGGACTTGTGCGCCGTTTCACAGATATTTCCTGAGCTGACCGGTGGCTGAGTGTGTGTGACACAGGCGGCGATCTCTACAGTAGTAGTACCTTACTACACGTGTCTTTCTGTTGTACATTTTTACTGTCCATCAAGGCGACGAATGGCCCGACAATTTCACCGTTGGAAAAACCGCAACATAAAAAGATTTTCATTTATTTTATGATTATTTCAAAATATTGGTCCAGACTGTCTCAACAACTGTTAGATGGAATTAAAACAAAATGTGGTAGACGCTGTGTTCACGGTGCTCAGATCGAATCCTAATGAATGACTTTTCCTCTAGTGCCGCCATAAAGCTGTACGCTGATATCAGTAGGAGCAATGAAGAGTTTAGAATAATAAACCATAAACCGTCGTGCAGAGGCCTGGCGTTGGATTTTTTTTTTCTTTAGATCGAATATATTTCATCTCGTTACTCATCCATCCGTGTGTTCACTGCTCATAACAAAAGGTTTCAGGGTTCAGCTTGAAAACCCTGCTGAACACTGTGAGGTTTGGAGTTGACGATCTGAATGTGGAGTGTGTATGAGAGGAACAGAACGTGTGTGTGTGTCAGAGAAGGAAAAATAAAAGGGGAGAGAGAGAGAGAGGGGTGTGTTTTTACACCAAAGCCAAATATTTAGTTGAGGTGAAGTAGACAATGAAATGTGTGAGAGCCATCACTTTTTACCAACACGCACGCACACACAGGCACGCACGCACACACACACGCACGCACACACACACACACACACACACACACAGACACACACACACACACACACACTCACACACACACAGCACTAAGTGGGGCTTTACTCCGCCTAAGACTAATGTAAACACACACAGACCTTATCTGACAAACTAATAACTGTTACTGACATTAACCAGCTGGAAAACTGGACAGACATTTTTCCTCTCTTTTCTTTTTGCATCACTCTCCTCCCCCTCTTCTCCTTTTCTCCCTTCCATTCCTCCCCCTTGAGTCACTCCTCTATCTCCCTTTTTTCCCTTCTCTCTCTCTTCTGGTTGGACATTTCCTCCTTTCCCCCATCCTTCTCTTCTTGCTTCACTCTCAACCACTTCATCATTCCTCTTTATTTCCTGCTTTGCCTACTTTTCATCCTCTCTAAGTCTCTTTTTAGCTTTGTCTAACATTTGGTTTCTCTTTATTCACCTTTTTGGTCCACTTTTTTACCTCCTCTTTCCCTTCTCTTTTATAGTTTTTATAGACCAATTTTCTGTCTTTAAGCAATCCTTCCTTTACCCTTCCTCTCCTTTTGTCCCCCTCGCACTTCATTTCTTACAGTTCATAATTCCCTCATCCTTCCTCCTCTTTGTCGTTCAGTCCGTCATTGGCATTCCTTTCTTTTCTTTTTGCTCTCTCTCTCCGTCTCACCCCTCCCATCCCTCCTTCCTCCCCTCTCTAAGTGCCACATCATGCTAAAGAAAACATGGTGTGATTTATGCAGCTCTAAGGGGGTTCGGCGCTGAGTGTCACCCCCTGCCTATTAATCATCCCTGGGATTGTGTTGAGCAATAAGCTAGCCAGGCGCTAACTATTCAGATGTCACACTCTCACTTTTTATAAAATATCAGGCCTGTGTTTACACGACCATCCGTCTTAGCGCTCGGTGGTTTTTAAAGCCGGCGCTTGTTTGGTTTTTCTCGGCCTCTCCTCGCCTATTTATTCTCTGCGCTCAGCGCCTTGCATGGCGTGCTGTTTAGCTCAAGTCAGATCATAAAAATTCTTGTCCGAGGAATAATGTGCTTTTCAACCCAGGAGGTGCGGGCGGCCGGAGAGGCAGAGCGAGAATTAATGTCCAGACAGCACTGAGGTATTAGATCAGAGAGTTAGCCTCGGTCTTTTTAAATTCAAAATATTGGGACAAGGAGCTTAAGTTGGTCTTTTCAAAGCAAAAATATTGGGAAAAAGAGATTAAAGCTCAGAGCAGAGGAGCTAAATTTGGTGTTTTTAAACCCAAGTGGAAGGTCAGGAAACTAAATTTGGCTTGTTAAAAGCTGGCTGTATTTGGAGAGACAACTAAACTTGGTAATTTTTATAGGCCTTAAAGAAATAAGCACATAATGCATGACATATTTATATCTGTAAACCCAACAGTAACATGAGACGTCAGAAAAAGGTTTACCAAACACCTGCAAGAAAAGTCTGCTGTCCTGATGTGAGCTGAAGCACCAGTCTGCCTGTTGATTGTTCCTGGAAGGCAGCAAA